>NW_026909328.1:0-73901 GCF_033115175.1 Lepus europaeus | reverse complement strand
GGGGTTCTGAGTTGGCAGCCCCCATTCCCGAAGCATCCACGGGCAGTTCCCCGAAGGGCTGACACCGGCTGCGCCTCAGCAGCCAGACAACCTCCCTCCCTCTGGTCGGGCACTGCAAGCCACACAGCCACTTGTGTCCCCTGTGTCCCTGGAGGCCGCAGCGCGTTTTGGGTTTTGGCGCGGACGGGCCCCTCTCGGCTTCCGTAGTCCATTTGCCCCGGAGCCTGCCAGACCCCTTGCCCCAGGGGCGGGCCCTGCTGAGTCCCCGAGTGCCTCCTGAGTTCCTGCCACCACCCTTGGGCCGGGATGTGGTGCCACCTTGTGCATAGAAGCCCTGCACACAGGCAAGAAGCCCCTAGGCCCGCGGGCGCGCCCGACCCTGGAGCCCCCTGGCTGGCTGCAGCCACAGGGAACGGGGGTTCTGAGTTGGCAGCCCCCATTCCCGAAGCATCCATGGGCAGTTCCCCGAAGGGCTGACACCGGCTGCGCCTCAGCAGCCAGACAACCTCCCTCCCTCTGGTCGGGCACTGCAAGCCACACAGCCACTTGTGTCCCCTGTGTCCCTGGAGGCCGCAGCGCGTTTTGGGTTTTGGCGCGGACGGGCCCCTCTCGGCTTCGGTAGTCCATTTGCCCCGGAGCCTGCCAGACCCCTTGCCCCAGGGGCGGGCCCTGCTGAGTCCCCGAGTGCCTCCTGAGTTCCTGCCACCACCCTTGGGCCGGGATGTGGTGCCACCTTGTGCATAGAAGCCCTGCACACAGGCAAGAAGCCCCTAGGCCCGCGGGCGCGCCCGACCCTGGAGCCCCCTGGCTGGCTGCAGCCACAGGGAACGGGGGTTCTGAGTTGGCAGCCCCCATTCCCGAAGCATCCACGGGCAGTTCCCCGAAGGGCTGACACCGGCTGCGCCTCAGCAGCCAGACAACCTCCCTCCCTCTGGTCCGGCACTGCAAGCCACACAGCCACTTGTGTCCCCTGTGTCCCTGGAGGCCGCAGCGCATTTTGGGTTTTGGCACGGACGGGCCCCTCTCGGCTTCCGTAGTCCATTTGCCACCGGAGCCTGCCAGACCCCTGGCCCCAGGGGCGGGCCCTGCTGAGTCCCCGGGTGCCTCCTGAGTTCCTGCCACCACCCTTGGGCCGGGATGAGGTGCCACCTTGTGCGTAGAAGCCCTGCACACAGGCAAGAAGCCCCCCAGGCCCGCGGGCGCGTCCGACCCTGGAGCCCCCTGGCTGGCTGCAGCCACAGGGAACGGGGGTACTGAGTTGGCAGCCCCCATTCCGGAAGCATCCACGGGCAGTTCCCCGAAGGGCTGACACCGGCTGCGCCTCAGCAGCCAGACAACCTCCCTCCCTCTGGTCGGGCACTGCAAGCCACACAGCCACTTGTGTCCCCTGTGTCCCTGGAGGCCGCAGCGCGTTTTGGGTTTTGGCGCGGACGGGCCCCTCTCGGCTTCCGTAGTCCATTTGCCCCGGAGCCTGCCAGACCCCTTGCCCCAGGGGCGGGCCCTGCTGAGTCCCCGAGTGCCTCCTGAGTTCCTGCCACCACCCTTGGGCCGGGATGTGGTGCCACCTTGTGCGTAGAAGCCCTGCACACAGGCAAGAAGCCCCCCAGGCCCGCGGGCGCGCCCGACCCTGGAGCCCCCTGGCTGGCTGCAGCCACAGGGAACGGGGGTTCTGAGTTGGCAGCCCCCATTCCCGAAGCATCCACGGGCAGTTCCCCGAAGGGCTGACACCGGCTGCGCCTCAGCAGCCAGACAACCTCCCTCCCTCTGGTCGGGCACTGCAAGCCACACAGCCACTTGTGTCCCCTTTGTCCCTGGAGGCCGCAGCGCGTTTTGGGTTTTGGCGCGGACGGGCCCCTCTCGGCTTCCGTAGTCCATTTGCCCCGGAGCCTACCAGACCCCTGGCACCAGAGGCGGGCCCTGCTGAGTCCCCGAGCGCCTCCTGAGTTCCTGCCACCACCCTTGGGCCGGGATGAGGTGCCACCTTGTGCGTAGAAGCCCTGCACACAGGCAAGAAGCCCCCCAGGCCCGCGGGCGCGCCCGACCCTGGAGCCCCCTGGCTGGCTGCAGCCACAGGGAACGGGGGTTCTGAGTTGGCAGCCCCCATTCCCGAAGCATCCACGGGCAGTTCCCCGAAGGGCTGACACCAGCTGCGCCTCAGCAGCCAGACAACCTCCCTCCCTCTGGTCCGGCACTGCAAGCCACACAGCCACTTGTGTCCCCTGTGTCCCTGGAGGCCGCAGCGCATTTTGGCTTTTGGCGCGGACGGGCCCCTCTCGGCTTCCGTAGTCCATTTGCCCCCGGAGCTTGCCAGACCCCTGGCCCCAGGGGCGGGCCCTGCTGAGTCCCCGAGCGCCTCCTGGGTTCCTGCCACCACCCTTGGGCCGGGATGAGGTGCCACCTTGTGCGTAGAAGCCCTGCACACAGGCAAGAAGCCCCTAGGCCCGCGGGCGCGCCCGACCCTGGAGCCCCCTGGCTGGCTGCAGCCACAGGGAACGGGGGTTCTGAGTTGGCAGCCCCCATTCCCGAAGCATCCACGGGCAGTTCCCCGAAGGGCTGACACCGGCTGCGCCTCAGCAGCCAGACAACCTCCCTCCCTCTGGTCGGGCACTGCAAGCCACACAGCCACTTGTGTCCCCTGTGTCCCTGGAGGCTGCAGCGCGTTTTGGGTTTTGGCGCGGACGGGCCCCTCTCGGTTTCCGTAGTCCATTTGCCCCGGAGCCTGCCAGACCCCTTGCCCCAGGGGCGGGCCCTGCTGAGTCCCTGGGTGCCTCCTGAGTTCCTGCCACCACCCTTGGGCCGGGATGAGGTGCCACCTTGTGCGTAGAAGCCCTGCACACAGGCAAGAAGCCCCCCAGGCCCGCGGGCGCGTCCGACCCTGGAGCCCCCTGGCTGGCTGCAGCCACAGGGAACGGGGGTACTGAGTTGGCAGCCCCCATTCCGGAAGCATCCACGGGCAGTTCCCCGAAGGGCTGACACCGGCTGCGCCTCAGCAGCCAGACAACCTCCCTCCCTCTGGTCGGGCACTGCAAGCCACACAGCCACTTGTGTCCCCTGTGTCCTTGGAGGCCGCAGCGCGTTTTGGGTTTTGGCGCGGACGGGCCCCTCTCGGCTTCCGTAGTCCATTTGCCCCGGAGCCTGCCAGACCCCTTGCCCCAGGGGCGGGCCCTGCTGAGTCCCCGAGCGCCTCCTGAGTTCCTGCCACCACCCTTGGGCCGGGATGTGGTGCCACCTTGTGCGTAGAAGCCCTGCACACAGGCAAGAAGCCCCCCAGGCCCGCGGGCGCGCCCGACCCTGGAGCCCCCTGGCTGGCTGCAGCCACAGGGAACGGTGGATCTTAGTTGGCAGCCCCCATTCCCGAAGCATCCACGGACAGTTCCCCTAAGGGCTGACACCGGCTGCGCCTCAGCAGCCAGACAACCTCCCTCCCTCTGGTCGGGCACTGCAAGCCACACAGCCACTTGTGTCCCCTGTGTCCCTGGAGGCCGCAGCGCGTTTTGGGTTTTGGCGCGGACGGGCCCCTCTCGGCTTCCGTAGTCCATTTGCCCCGGAGCCTGCCAGACCCCTTGCCCCAGGGGCGGGCCCTGCTGAGTCCCCGAGTGCCTCCTGAGTTCCTGCCACCACCCTTGGGCCGGGATGTTGTGCCACCTTGTGCGTAGAAGCCCTGCACACAGGCAAGAAGCCCCTAGGCCCGCGGGCGCACCCGACCCTGGAGCCCCCTGGCTGGCTGCAGCCACAGGGAACGGGGGTTCTGAGTTGGCAGCCCCCATTCCCGAAGCATCCACGGGCAGTTCCCCGAAGGGCTGACACCGGCTGCGCCTCAGCAGCCAGACAACCTCCCTCCCTCTGGTCGGGCACTGCAAGCCACACAGCCACTTGTGTCCCCTGTGTCCCTGGAGGCCGCAGCGCGTTTTGGGTTTTGGCGCGGACGGGCCCCCTCTCGGCTTCCGTAGTCCATTTGCCCCGGAGCCTGCCAGACCCCTTGCCCCAGGGGCGGGCCCTGCTGAGTCCCTGAGTGCCTCCTGAGTTCCTGCCACCACCCTTGGGCCGGGATGTGGTGCCACCTTGTGCGTAGAAGCCCTGCACACAGGCAAGAAGCCCCCCAGGCCCGCGGGCGCGCCCGACCCTGGAGCCCCCTGGCTGGCTGCAGCCACAGGGAACGGGGGTTCTGAGTTGGCAGCCCCCATTCCCGAAGCATCCACGGGCAGTTCCCCGAAGGGCTGACACCGGCTGCGCCTCAGCAGCCAGCCAACCTCCCTCCCTCTGGTCGGGCACTGCAAGCCACACAGCCACTTGTGTCCCCCTGTGTCCCTGGAGGCCGCAGCGCGTTTTGGGTTTTGGCGCGGACGGGCCCCCTCTCGGCTTCCGTAGTCCATTTGCCCCGGAGCCTGCCAGACCCCTGGCCCCAGAGGCGGGCCCTGCTGAGTCCCCGAGCGCCTCCTGAGTTCCTGCCACCACCCTTGGGCCGGGATGAGGTGCCACCTTGTGCGTAGAAGCCCTGCACACAGGCAAGAAGCCCCCCAGGCCCGCGGGCGCGCCCGACCCTGGAGCCCCCTGGCTGGCTGCAGCCACAGGGAACGGGGGTACTGAGTTGGCAGCCCCCATTCCCGAAGCATCCACGGGCAGTTCCCCGAAGGGCTGACACCGGCTGCGCCTCAGCAGCCAGACAACCTCCCTCCCTCTGGTCCTGCACTGCAAGCCACACAGCCACTTGTGTCCCCTGTGTCCCTGGAGGCCGCAGCGCATTTTGGGTTTTGGCGCGGATGGGCCCCTCTCGGCTTCCGTAGTCCATTTGCCCCCGGAGCTTGCCAGACCCCTGGCCCCAGGGGCGGGCCCTGCTGAGTCCCCGAGCGCCTCCTGGGTTCCTGCCACCACCCTTGGGCCGGGATGAGGTGCCACCTTGTGCGTAGAAGCCCTGCACACAGGCAAGAAGCCCCTAGGCCCGCGGGCGCGCCCGACCCTGGAGCCCCCTGGCTGGCTGCAGCCACAGGGAACGGGGGTTCTGAGTTGGCAGCCCCCATTCCCGAAGCATCCACGGGCAGTTCCCCGAAGGGCTGACACCGGCTGCGCCTCAGCAGCCAGACAACCTCCCTCCCTCTGGTCGGGCACTGCAAGCCACACAGCCACTTGTGTCCCCTGTGTCCCTGGAGGCCGCAGCGCGTTTTGGGTTTTGGCGCGGACGGGCCCCTCTCGGTTTCCGTAGTCCATTTGCCCCGGAGCCTGCCAGACCCCTTGCCCCAGGGGCGGGCCCTGCTGAGTCCCTGGGTGCCTCCTGAGTTCCTGCCACCACCCTTGGGCCGGGATGAGGTGCCACCTTGTGCGTAGAAGCCCTGCACACAGGCAAGAAGCCCCCCAGGCCCGCGGGCGCGTCCGACCCTGGAGCCCCCTGGCTGGCTGCAGCCACAGGGAACGGGGGTACTGAGTTGGCAGCCCCCATTCCGGAAGCATCCATGGGCAGTTCCCCGAAGGGCTGACACCGGCTGCGCCTCAGCAGCCAGACAACCTCCCTCCCTCTGGTCGGGCACTGCAAGCCACACAGCCACTTGTGTCTCCTGTGTCCCTGGAGGCCGCAGCGCGTTTTGGGTTTTGGCGCGGACGGGCCCCTCTCGGCTTCCGTAGTCCATTTGCCCCGGAGCCTGCCAGACCCCTTGCCCCAGGGGCGGGCCCTGCTGAGTCCCTGAGTGCCTCCTGAGTTCCTGCCACCACCCTTGGGCCGGGATGTGGTGCCACCTTGTGCGTAGAAGGCCTGCACACAGGCAAGAAGCCCCCCAGGCCCGCGGGCGCGCCCGACCCTGGAGCCCCCTGGCTGGCTGCAGCCACAGGGAACGGGGGATCTTAGTTGGCAGCCCCCATTCCCGAAGCATCCACGGACAGTTCCCCTAAGGGCTGACACCGGCTGCGCCTCAGCAGCCAGACAACCTCCCTCCCTCTGGTCGGGCACTGCAAGCCACACAGCCACTTGTGTCCCCTGTGTCCCTGGAGGCCGCAGCGCGTTTTGGGTTTTGGCGCGGACGGGCCCCTCTCGGCTTCCGTAGTCCATTTGCCCCGGAGCCTGCCAGACCCCTTGCCCCAGGGGCGGGCCCTGCTGAGTCCCCGAGTGCCTCCTGAGTTCCTGCCACCACCCTTGGGCCGGGATGTGGTGCCACCTTGTGCGTAGAAGCCCTGCACACAGGCAAGAAGCCCCTAGGCCCGCGGGCGCACCCGACCCTGGAGCCCCCTGGCTGGCTGCAGCCACAGGGAACGGGGGTTCTGAGTTGGCAGCCCCCATTCCCGAAGCATCCACGGGCAGTTCCCCGAAGGGCTGACACCGGCTGCGCCTCAGCAGCCAGACAACCTCCCTCCCTCTGGTCGGGCACTGCAAGCCACACAGCCACTTGTGTCCCCTGTGTCCCTGGAGGCCGCAGCGCGTTTTGGGTTTTGGCGCGGACGGGCCCCTCTCGGCTTCCGTAGTCCATTTGCCCCGGAGCCTGCCAGACCCCTTGCCCCAGGGGCGGGCCCTGCTGAGTCCCTGAGTGCCTCCTGAGTTCCTGCCACCACCCTTGGGCCGGGATGTGGTGCCACCTTGTGCGTAGAAGCCCTGCACACAGGCAAGAAGCCCCCCAGGCCCGCGGGCGCGCCCGACCCTGGAGCCCCCTGGCTGGCTGCAGCCACAGGGAACGGGGGTTCTGAGTTGGCAGCCCCCCATTCCCGAAGCATCCACGGGCAGTTCCCCGAAGGGCTGACACCGGCTGCGCCTCAGCAGCCAGACAACCTCCCTCCCTCTGGTCGGGCACTGCAAGCCACACAGCCACTTGTGTCCCCTGTGTCCCTGGAGGCCGCAGCGCGTTTTGGGTTTTGGCGCGGACGGGCCCCTCTCGGCTTCCGTAGTCCATTTGCCCCGGAGCCTGCCAGACCCCTTGCCCCAGGGGCGGGCCCTGCTGAGTCCCCGAGTGCCTCCTGAGTTCCTGCCACCACCCTTGGGCCGGGATGTGGTGCCACCTTGTGCATAGAAGCCCTGCACACAGGCAAGAAGCCCCTAGGCCCGCGGGCGCGCCCGACCCTGGAGCCCCCTGGCTGGCTGCAGCCACAGGGAACGGGGGTTCTGAGTTGGCAGCCCCCATTCCCGAAGCATCCACGGGCAGTTCCCCGAAGGGCTGACACCGGCTGCGCCTCAGCAGCCAGACAACCTCCCTCCCTCTGGTCGGGCACTGCAAGCCACACAGCCACTTGTGTCCCCTGTGTCCCTGGAGGCCGCAGCGCGTTTTGGGTTTTGGCGCGGACGGGCCCCTCTCGGTTTCCGTAGTCCATTTGCCCCGGAGCCTGCCAGACCCCTTGCCCCAGGGGCGGGCCCTGCTGAGTCCCTGGGTGCCTCCTGAGTTCCTGCCACCACCCTTGGGCCGGGATGAGGTGCCACCTTGTGCGTAGAAGCCCTGCACACAGGCAAGAAGCCCCCCAGGCCCGCGGGCGCGTCCGACCCTGGAGCCCCCTGGCTGGCTGCAGCCACAGGGAACGGGGGTACTGAGTTGGCAGCCCCCATTCCGGAAGCATCCATGGGCAGTTCCCCGAAGGGCTGACACCGGCTGCGCCTCAGCAGCCAGACAACCTCCCTCCCTCTGGTCGGGCACTGCAAGCCACACAGCCACTTGTGTCCCCTGTGTCCCTGGAGGCCGCAGCGCGTTTTGGGTTTTGGCGCGGACGGGCCCCTCTCGGCTTCCGTAGTCCATTTGCCCCGGAGCCTGCCAGACCCCTTGCCCCAGGGGCGGGCCCTGCTGAGTCCCTGAGTGCCTCCTGAGTTCCTGCCACCACCCTTGGGCCGGGATGTTGTGCCACCTTGTGCGTAGAAGCCCTGCACACAGGCAAGAAGCCCCTAGGCCCGCGGGCGCACCCGACCCTGGAGCCCCCTGGCTGGCTGCAGCCACAGGGAACGGGGGTTCTGAGTTGGCAGCCCCCATTCCCGAAGCATCCACGGGCAGTTCCCCGAAGGGCTGACACCGGCTGCGCCTCAGCAGCCAGACAACCTCCCTCCCTCTGGTCGGGTACTGCAAGCCACACAGCCACTTGTGTCCCCTGTGTCCCTGGAGGCCGCAGCGCGTTTTGGGTTTTGGCGCGGACGGGCCCCTCTCGGCTTCCGTAGTCCATTTGCCCCGGAGCCTGCCAGACCCCTTGCCCCAGGGGCGGGCCCTGCTGAGTCCCTGAGTGCCTCCTGAGTTCCTGCCACCACCCTTGGGCCGGGATGTGGTGCCACCTTGTGCGTAGAAGCCCTGCACACAGGCAAGAAGCCCCCCAGGCCCGCGGGCGCGCCCGACCCTGGAGCCCCCTGGCTGGCTGCAGCCACAGGGAACGGGGGTTCTGAGTTGGCAGCCCCCATTCCCGAAGCATCCACGGGCAGTTCCCCGAAGGGCTGACACCGGCTGCGCCTCAGCAGCCAGACAACCTCCCTCCCTCTGGTCGGGCACTGCAAGCCACACAGCCACTTGTGTCCCCTGTGTCCCTGGAGGCCGCAGCGCGTTTTGGGTTTTGGCGCGGACGGGCCCCTCTCGGCTTCCGTAGTCCATTTGCCCCGGAGCCTGCCAGACCCCTGGCCCCAGAGGCGGGCCCTGCTGAGTCCCCGAGCGCCTCCTGAGTTCCTGCCACCACCCTTGGGCCGGGATGAGGTGCCACCTTGTGCGTAGAAGCCCTGCACACAGGCAAGAAGCCCCCCAGGCCCGCGGGCGCGCCCGACCCTGGAGCCCCCTGGCTGGCTGCAGCCACAGGGAACGGGGGTACTGAGTTGGCAGCCCCCATTCCCGAAGCATCCACGGGCAGTTCCCCGAAGGGCTGACACCGGCTGCGCCTCAGCAGCCAGACAACCTCCCTCCCTCTGGTCCTGCACTGCAAGCCACACAGCCACTTGTGTCCCCTGTGTCCCTGGAGGCCGCAGCGCATTTTGGGTTTTGGCGCGGATGGGCCCCTCTCGGCTTCCGTAGTCCATTTGCCCCCGGAGCTTGCCAGACCCCTGGCCCCAGGGGCGGGCCCTGCTGAGTCCCCGAGCGCCTCCTGGGTTCCTGCCACCACCCTTGGGCCGGGATGAGGTGCCACCTTGTGCGTAGAAGCCCTGCACACAGGCAAGAAGCCCCTAGGCCCGCGGGCGCGCCCGACCCTGGAGCCCCCTGGCTGGCTGCAGCCACAGGGAACGGGGGTTCTGAGTTGGCAGCCCCCATTCCCGAAGCATCCACGGGCAGTTCCCCGAAGGGCTGACACCGGCTGCGCCTCAGCAGCCAGACAACCTCCCTCCCTCTGGTCGGGCACTGCAAGCCACACAGCCACTTGTGTCCCCTGTGTCCCTGGAGGCCGCAGCGCGTTTTGGGTTTTGGCGCGGACGGGCCCCTCTCGGTTTCCGTAGTCCATTTGCCCCGGAGCCTGCCAGACCCCTTGCCCCAGGGGCGGGCCCTGCTGAGTCCCTGGGTGCCTCCTGAGTTCCTGCCACCACCCTTGGGCCGGGATGAGGTGCCACCTTGTGCGTAGAAGCCCTGCACACAGGCAAGAAGCCCCCCAGGCCCGCGGGCGCGTCCGACCCTGGAGCCCCCTGGCTGGCTGCAGCCACAGGGAACGGGGGTACTGAGTTGGCAGCCCCCATTCCGGAAGCATCCATGGGCAGTTCCCCGAAGGGCTGACACCGGCTGCGCCTCAGCAGCCAGACAACCTCCCTCCCTCTGGTCGGGCACTGCAAGCCACACAGCCACTTGTGTCCCCTGTGTCCCTGGAGGCCGCAGCGCGTTTTGGGTTTTGGCGCGGACGGGCCCCTCTCGGCTTCCGTAGTCCATTTGCCCCGGAGCCTGCCAGACCCCTTGCCCCAGGGGCGGGCCCTGCTGAGTCTCTGAGTGCCTCCTGAGTTCCTGCCACCACCCTTGGGCCGGGATGTGGTGCCACCTTGTGCGTAGAAGGCCTGCACACAGGCAAGAAGCCCCCCAGGCCCGCGGGCGCGCCCGACCCTGGAGCCCCCTGGCTGGCTGCAGCCACAGGGAACGGGGGATCTTAGTTGGCAGCCCCCATTCCCGAAGCATCCACGGACAGTTCCCCTAAGGGCTGACACCGGCTGCGCCTCAGCAGCCAGACAACCTCCCTCCCTCTGGTCGGGCACTGCAAGCCACACAGCCACTTGTGTCCCCTGTGTCCCTGGAGGCCGCAGCGCGTTTTGGGTTTTGGCGCGGACGGGCCCCTCTCGGCTTCCGTAGTCCATTTGCCCCGGAGCCTGCCAGACCCCTTGCCCCAGGGGCGGGCCCTGCTGAGTCCCCGAGTGCCTCCTGAGTTCCTGCCACCACCCTTGGGCCGGGATGTGGTGCCACCTTGTGCGTAGAAGCCCTGCACACAGGCAAGAAGCCCCTAGGCCCGCGGGCGCACCCGACCCTGGAGCCCCCTGGCTGGCTGCAGCCACAGGGAACGGGGGTTCTGAGTTGGCAGCCCCCATTCCCGAAGCATCCACGGGCAGTTCCCCGAAGGGCTGACACCGGCTGCGCCTCAGCAGCCAGACAACCTCCCTCCCTCTGGTCGGGCACTGCAAGCCACACAGCCACTTGTGTCCCCTGTGTCCCTGGAGGCCGCAGCGCGTTTTGGGTTTTGGCGCGGACGGGCCCCTCTCGGCTTCCGTAGTCCATTTGCCCCGGAGCCTGCCAGACCCCTTGCCCCAGGGGCGGGCCCTGCTGAGTCCCTGAGTGCCTCCTGAGTTCCTGCCACCACCCTTGGGCCGGGATGTGGTGCCACCTTGTGCGTAGAAGCCCTGCACACAGGCAAGAAGCCCCCCAGGCCCGCGGGCGCGCCCGACCCTGGAGCCCCCTGGCTGGCTGCAGCCACAGGGAACGGGGGTTCTGAGTTGGCAGCCCCCATTCCCGAAGCATCCACGGGCAGTTCCCCGAAGGGCTGACACCGGCTGCGCCTCAGCAGCCAGACAACCTCCCTCCCTCTGGTCGGGCACTGCAAGCCACACAGCCACTTGTGTCCCCTGTGTCCCTGGAGGCCGCAGCGCGTTTTGGGTTTTGGCGCGGACGGGCCCCTCTCGGCTTCGGTAGTCCATTTGCCCCGGAGCCTGCCAGACCCCTTGCCCCAGGGGCGGGCCCTGCTGAGTCCCCGAGTGCCTCCTGAGTTCCTGCCACCACCCTTGGGCCGGGATGTGGTGCCACCTTGTGCATAGAAGCCCTGCACACAGGCAAGAAGCCCCTAGGCCCGCGGGCGCGCCCGACCCTGGAGCCCCCTGGCTGGCTGCAGCCACAGGGAACGGGGGTTCTGAGTTGGCAGCCCCCATTCCCGAAGCATCCACGGGCAGTTCCCCGAAGGGCTGACACCGGCTGCGCCTCAGCAGCCAGACAACCTCCCTCCCTCTGGTCGGGCACTGCAAGCCACACAGCCACTTGTGTCCCCTGTGTCCCTGGAGGCCGCAGCGCGTTTTGGGTTTTGGCGCGGACGGGCCCCTCTCGGCTTCGGTAGTCCATTTGCCCCGGAGCCTGCCAGACCCCTTGCCCCAGGGGCGGGCCCTGCTGAGTCCCCGAGTGCCTCCTGAGTTCCTGCCACCACCCTTGGGCCGGGATGTGGTGCCACCTTGTGCATAGAAGCCCTGCACACAGGCAAGAAGCCACTAGGCCCGCGGGCGCGCCCGACCCTGGAGCCCCCTGGCTGGCTGCAGCCACAGGGAACGGGGGTTCTGAGTTGGCAGCCCCCATTCCCGAAGCATCCATGGGCAGTTCCCCGAAGGGCTGACACCGGCTGCGCCTCAGCAGCCAGACAACCTCCCTCCCTCTGGTCGGGCACTGCAAGCCACACAGCCACTTCTGTCCCCTGTGTCCCTGGAGGCCGCAGCGCATTTTGGGTTTTGGCGCGGACGGGCCCCTCTCGGCTTCCGTAGTCCATTTGCCACCGGAGCTTGCCAGACCCCTGGCCCCAGGGGCGGGCCCTGCTGAGTCCCCGAGCGCCTCCTGGGTTCCTGCCACCACCCTTGGGCCGGGATGAGGTGCCACCTTGTGCGTAGAAGCCCTGCACACAGGCAAGAAGCCCCTAGGCCCGCGAGCGCGCCCGACCCTGGAGCCCCCTGGCTGGCTGCAGCCACAGGGAACGGGGGTTCTGAGTTGGCAGCCCCCATTCCCGAAGCATCCACGGGCAGTTCCCCGAAGGGCTGACACCGGCTGCGCCTCAGCAGCCAGACAACCTCCCTCCCTCTGGTCGGGCACTGCAAGCCACACAGCCACTTGTGTCCCCTGTGTCCCTGGAGGCCGCAGCGCGTTTTGGGTTTTGGCGCGGACGGGCCCCTCTCGGTTTCCGTAGTCCATTTGCCCCGGAGCCTGCCAGACCCCTTGCCCCAGGGGCGGGCCCTGCTGAGTCCCTGGGTGCCTCCTGAGTTCCTGCCACCACCCTTGGGCCGGGATGAGGTGCCACCTTGTGCGTAGAAGCCCTGCACACAGGCAAGAAGCCCCCCAGGCCCGCGGGCGCGTCCGACCCTGGAGCCCCCTGGCTGGCTGCAGCCACAGGGAACGGGGGTACTGAGTTGGCAGCCCCCATTCCGGAAGCATCCATGGGCAGTTCCCCGAAGGGCTGACACCGGCTGCGCCTCAGCAGCCAGACAACCTCCCTCCCTCTGGTCGGGCACTGCAAGCCACACAGCCACTTGTGTCCCCTGTGTCCCTGGAGGCCGCAGCGCGTTTTGGGTTTTGGCGCGGACGGGCCCCTCTCGGCTTCCGTAGTCCATTTGCCCCGGAGCCTGCCAGACCCCTTGCCCCAGGGGCGGGCCCTGCTGAGTCCCTGAGTGCCTCCTGAGTTCCTGCCACCACCCTTGGGCCGGGATGTGGTGCCACCTTGTGCGTAGAAGGCCTGCACACAGGCAAGAAGCCCCCCAGGCCCGCGGGCGCGCCCGACCCTGGAGCCCCCTGGCTGGCTGCAGCCACAGGGAACGGGGGTTCTGAGTTGGCAGCCCCCATTCCCGAAGCATCCACGGGCAGTTCCCCGAAGGGCTGACACCGGCTGCGCCTCAGCAGCCAGACAACCTCCCTCCCTCTGGTCGGGCACTGCAAGCCACACAGCCACTTGTGTCCCCTTTGTCCCTGGAGGCCGCAGCGCGTTTTGGGTTTTGGCGCGGACGGGCCCCTCTCGGCTTCCGTAGTCCATTTGCCCCGGAGCCTACCAGACCCCTGGCACCAGAGGCGGGCCCTGCTGAGTCCCCGAGCGCCTCCTGAGTTCCTGCCACCACCCTTGGGCCGGGATGAGGTGCCACCTTGTGCGTAGAAGCCCTGCACACAGGCAAGAAGCCCCCCAGGCCCGCGGGCGCGCCCGACCCTGGAGCCCCCTGGCTGGCTGCAGCCACAGGGAACGGGGGTTCTGAGTTGGCAGCCCCCATTCCCGAAGCATCCACGGGCAGTTCCCCGAAGGGCTGACACCAGCTGCGCCTCAGCAGCCAGACAACCTCCCTCCCTCTGGTCCGGCACTGCAAGCCACACAGCCACTTGTGTCCCCTGTGTCCCTGGAGGCCGCAGCGCATTTTGGTTTTTGGCGCGGACGGGCCCCTCTCGGCTTCCGTAGTCCATTTGCCCCCGGAGCTTGCCAGACCCCTGGCCCCAGGGGCGGGCCCTGCTGAGTCGGCGAGCGCCTCCTGGGTTCCTGCCACCACCCTTGGGCCGGGATGAGGTGCCACCTTGTGCGTAGAAGCCCTGCACACAGGCAAGAAGCCCCTAGGCCCGCGGGCGCGCCCGACCCTGGAGCCCCCTGGCTGGCTGCAGCCACAGGGAACGGGGGTTCTGAGTTGGCAGCCCCCATTCCCGAAGCATCCACGGGCAGTTCCCCGAAGGGCTGACACCGGCTGCGCCTCAGCAGCCAGACAACCTCCCTCCCTCTGGTCGGGCACTGCAAGCCACACAGCCACTTGTGTCCCCTGTGTCCCTGGAGGCCGCAGCGCGTTTTGGGTTTTGGCGCGGACGGGCCCCTCTCGGTTTCCGTAGTCCATTTGCCCCGGAGCCTGCCAGACCCCTTGCCCCAGGGGCGGGCCCTGCTGAGTCCCTGGGTGCCTCCTGAGTTCCTGCCACCACCCTTGGGCCGGGATGAGGTGCCACCTTGTGCGTAGAAGCCCTGCACACAGGCAAGAAGCCCCCCAGGCCCGCGGGCGCGTCCGACCCTGGAGCCCCCTGGCTGGCTGCAGCCACAGGGAACGGGGGTACTGAGTTGGCAGCCCCCATTCCGGAAGCATCCATGGGCAGTTCCCCGAAGGGCTGACACCGGCTGCGCCTCAGCAGCCAGACAACCTCCCTCCCTCTGGTCGGGCACTGCAAGCCACACAGCCACTTGTGTCCCCTGTGTCCCTGGAGGCCGCAGCGCGTTTTGGGTTTTGGCGCGGACGGGCCCCTCTCGGCTTCCGTAGTCCATTTGCCCCGGAGCCTGCCAGACCCCTTGCCCCAGGGGCGGGACCTGCTGAGTCCCTGAGTGCCTCCTGAGTTCCTGCCACCACCCTTGGGCCGGGATGTGGTGCCACCTTGTGCGTAGAAGCCCTGCACACAGGCAAGAAGCCCCCCAGGCCCGCGGGCGCGCCCGACCCTGGAGCCCCCTGGCTGGCTGCAGCCACAGGGAACGGTGGATCTTAGTTGGCAGCCCCCATTCCCGAAGCATCCACGGACAGTTCCCCTAAGGGCTGACACCGGCTGCGCCTCAGCAGCCAGACAACCTCCCTCCCTCTGGTCGGGCACTGCAAGCCACACAGCCACTTGTGTCCCCTGTGTCCCTGGAGGCCGCAGCGCGTTTTGGGTTTTGGCGCGGACGGGCCCCTCTCGGCTTCCGTAGTCCATTTGCCCCGGAGCCTGCCAGACCCCTTGCCCCAGGGGCGGGCCCTGCTGAGTCCCCGAGTGCCTCCTGAGTTCCTGCCACCACCCTTGGGCCGGGATGTTGTGCCACCTTGTGCGTAGAAGCCCTGCACACAGGCAAGAAGCCCCTAGGCCCGCGGGCGCACCCGACCCTGGAGCCCCCTGGCTGGCTGCAGCCACAGGGAACGGGGGTTCTGAGTTGGCAGCCCCCATTCCCGAAGCATCCACGGGCAGTTCCCCGAAGGGCTGACACCGGCTGCGCCTCAGCAGCCAGACAACCTCCCTCCCTCTGGTCGGGCACTGCAAGCCACACAGCCACTTGTGTCCCCTGTGTCCCTGGAGGCCGCAGCGCGTTTTGGGTTTTGGCGCGGACGGGCCCCTCTCGGCTTCCGTAGTCCATTTGCCCCGGAGCCTGCCAGACCCCTTGCCCCAGGGGCGGGCCCTGCTGAGTCCCTGAGTGCCTCCTGAGTTCCTGCCACCACCCTTGGGCCGGGATGTGGTGCCACCTTGTGCGTAGAAGCCCTGCACACAGGCAAGAAGCCCCCCAGGCCCGCGGGCGCGCCCGACCCTGGAGCCCCCTGGCTGGCTGCAGCCACAGGGAACGGGGGTTCTGAGTTGGCAGCCCCCATTCCCGAAGCATCCACGGGCAGTTCCCCGAAGGGCTGACACCGGCTGCGCCTCAGCAGCCAGACAACCTCCCTCCCTCTGGTCGGGCACTGCAAGCCACACAGCCACTTGTGTCCCCTGTGTCCCTGGAGGCCGCAGCGCGTTTTGGGTTTTGGCGCGGACGGGCCCCTCTCGGCTTCCGTAGTCCATTTGCCCCGGAGCCTGCCAGACCCCTGGCCCCAGAGGCGGGCCCTGCTGAGTCCCCGAGCGCCTCCTGAGTTCCTGCCACCACCCTTGGGCCGGGATGAGGTGCCACCTTGTGCGTAGAAGCCCTGCACACAGGCAAGAAGCCCCCCAGGCCCGCGGGCGCGCCCGACCCTGGAGCCCCCTGGCTGGCTGCAGCCACAGGGAACGGGGGTACTGAGTTGGCAGCCCCCATTCCCGAAGCATCCACGGGCAGTTCCCCGAAGGGCTGACACCGGCTGCGCCTCAGCAGCCAGACAACCTCCCTCCCTCTGGTCGGGCACTGCAAGCCACACAGCCACTTGTGTCCCCTGTGTCCCTGGAGGCCGCAGCGCGTTTTGGGTTTTGGCGCGGACGGGCCCCTCTCGGCTTCCGTAGTCCATTTGCCCCGGAGCCTGCCAGACCCCTGGCCCCAGAGGCGGGCCCTGCTGAGTCCCCGAGCGCCTCCTGAGTTCCTGCCACCACCCTTGGGCCGGGATGAGGTGCCACCTTGTGCGTAGAAGCCCTGCACACAGGCAAGAAGCCCCCCAGGCCCGCGGGCGCGCCCGACCCTGGAGCCCCCTGGCTGGCTGCAGCCACAGGGAACGGGGGTTCTGAGTTGGCAGCCCCCATTCCCGAAGCATCCACGGGCAGTTCCCCGAAGGGCTGACACCGGCTGCACCTCAGCAGCCAGACAACCTCCCTCCCTCTGGTCGGGCACTGCAAGCCACACAGCCACTTGTGTCCCCTGTGTCCCTGGAGGCCGCAGCGCGTTTTGGGTTTTGGCGCGGACGGGCCGCACTCGGCTTCCGTTGTCCATTTGCCCCCGGAGCCTGCCAGACCCCTGGCCCCATGGGCGGGCCCTGCTGAGTCCCCAAGCGCCTCCTGGGTTCCTACCACCACCCTTGGGCCGGGATGAAGTGCCACCTTGTGCGTAGAAGCCCTGCACACAGGCAAGAAGCCCCCCAGGCCCGCGGGCGCGCCCGACCCTGGAGCCCCCTGGCTGGCTGCAGCCACAGGGAACGGGGGTTCTGAGTTGGCAGCCCCCATTCCCGAAGCATCCACGGGCAGTTCCCCGAAGGGCTGACACCGGCTGCGCCTCAGCAGCCAGACAACCTCCCTCCCTCTGGTCGGGCACTGCAAGCCACACAGCCACTTGTGTCCCCTGTGTCCCTGGAGGCCGCAGCGCGTTTTGGGTTTTGGCGCGGACGGGCCCCTCTCGGCTTCCGTGGTCCATTGGCCCCCGGAGCCTGCCAGACCCCTGGCCCCAGGGGCGGGCCCTGCTGAGTCCCCGAGCGCCTCCTGAGTTCCTGCCACCACCCTTGGGCCGGGATGAGGTGCCACCTTGTGCGTAGAAGCCCTGCACACAGGCAAGAAGCCCCCCAGGCCCGCCGGCGCGCCCGACCCTGGAGCCCCCTGGCTGGCTGCAGCCACAGGGAACGGGGGTTCTGAGTTGGCAGCCCCCATTCCCGAAGCATCCACGGGCAGTTCCCCGAAGGGCTGACACCGGCTGCGCCTCAGCAGCCAGACAACCTCCCTCCCTCTGGTCGGGCACTGCAAGCCACACAGCCACTTGTGTCCCCTGTGTCCCTGGAGGCCGCAGCGCGTTTTGGGTTTTGGCGCGGACGGGCCCCTCTCGGCTTCCGTAGTCCATTTGCCCCGGAGCCTGCCAGACCCCTGGCCCCAGGGGCGGGCCCTGCTGAGTCCCCGAGTGCCTCCTGAGTTCCTGCCACCACCCTTGGGCCGGGATGAGGTGCCACCTTGTGCGTAGAAGCCCTGCACACAGGCAAGAAGCCCCTAGGCCCGCGGGCGCACCCGACCCTGGAGCCCCCTGGCTGGCTGCAGCCACAGGGAACGGGGGTTCTGAGTTGGCAGCCCCCATTCCCGAAGCATCCACGGGCAGTTCCCCGAAGGGCTGACACCGGCTGCGCCTCAGCAGCCAGACAACCTCCCTCCCTCTGGTCGGGCACTGCAAGCCACACAGCCACTTGTGTCCCCTGTGTCCCTGGAGGCCGCAGCGCGTTTTGGGTTTTGGCGCGGACGGGCCCCTCTCGGCTTCCGTAGTCCATTTGCCCCGGAGCCTGCCAGACCCCTTGCCCCAGGGGCGGGCCCTGCTGAGTCCCTGAGTGCCTCCTGAGTTCCTGCCACCACCCTTGGGCCGGGATGTGGTGCCACCTTGTGCGTAGAAGCCCTGCACACAGGCAAGAAGCCCCCCAGGCCCGCGGGCGCGCCCGACCCTGGAGCCCCCTGGCTGGCTGCAGCCACAGGGAACGGGGGTTCTGAGTTGGCAGCCCCCATTCCCGAAGCATCCACGGGCAGTTCCCCGAAGGGCTGACACCGGCTGCGCCTCAGCAGCCAGACAACCTCCCTCCCTCTGGTCGGGCACTGCAAGCCACACAGCCACTTGTGTCCCCTGTGTCCCTGGAGGCCGCAGCGCGTTTTGGGTTTTGGCGCGGACGGGCCCCTCTCGGCTTCCGTAGTCCATTTGCCCCGGAGCCTGCCAGACCCCTGGCCCCAGAGGCGGGCCCTGCTGAGTCCCCGAGCGCCTCCTGAGTTCCTGCCACCACCCTTGGGCCGGGATGAGGTGCCACCTTGTGCGTAGAAGCCCTGCACACAGGCAAGAAGCCCCCCAGGCCCGCGGGCGCGCCCGACCCTGGAGCCCCCTGGCTGGCTGCAGCCACAGGGAACGGGGGTACTGAGTTGGCAGCCCCCATTCCCGAAGCATCCACGGGCAGTTCCCCGAAGGGCTGACACCGGCTGCGCCTCAGCAGCCAGACAACCTCCCTTCCTCTGGTCCTGCACTGCAAGCCACACAGCCACTTGTGTCCCCTGTGTCCCTGGAGGCCGCAGCGCATTTTGGGTTTTGGCGCGGATGGGCCCCTCTCGGCTTCCGTAGTCCATTTGCCCCCGGAGCTTGCCAGACCCCTGGCCCCAGGGGCGGGCCCTGCTGAGTCCCCGAGCGCCTCCTGGGTTCCTGCCACCACCCTTGGGCCGGGATGAGGTGCCACCTTGTGCGTAGAAGCCCTGCACACAGGCAAGAAGCCCCTAGGCCCGCGGGCGCGCCCGACCCTGGAGCCCCCTGGCTGGCTGCAGCCACAGGGAACGGGGGTTCTGAGTTGGCAGCCCCCATTCCCGAAGCATCCACGGGCAGTTCCCCGAAGGGCTGACACCGGCTGCGCCTCAGCAGCCAGACAACCTCCCTCCCTCTGGTCCTGCACTGCAAGCCACACAGCCACTTGTGTCCCCTGTGTCCCTGGAGGCCGCAGCGCGTTTTGGGTTTTGGCGCGGACGGGCCCCTCTCGGTTTCCGTAGTCCATTTGCCCCGGAGCCTGCCAGACCCCTTGCCCCAGGGGCGGGCCCTGCTGAGTCCCTGGGTGCCTCCTGAGTTCCTGCCACCACCCTTGGGCCGGGATGAGGTGCCACCTTGTGCGTAGAAGCCCTGCACACAGGCAAGAAGCCCCCCAGGCCCGCGGGCGCGTCCGACCCTGGAGCCCCCTGGCTGGCTGCAGCCACAGGGAACGGGGGTACTGAGTTGGCAGCCCCCATTCCGGAAGCATCCATGGGCAGTTCCCCGAAGGGCTGACACCGGCTGCGCCTCAGCAGCCAGACAACCTCCCTCCCTCTGGTCGGGCACTGCAAGCCACACAGCCACTTGTGTCCCCTGTGTCCCTGGAGGCCGCAGCGCGTTTTGGGTTTTGGCGCGGACGGGCCCCTCTCGGCTTCCGTAGTCCATTTGCCCCGGAGCCTGCCAGACCCCTGGCCCCAGAGGCGGGCCCTGCTGAGTCCCCGAGCGCCTCCTGAGTTCCTGCCACCACCCTTGGGCCGGGATGTGGTGCCACCTTGTGCGTAGAAGGCCTGCACACAGGCAAGAAGCCCCCCAGGCCCGCGGGCGCGCCCGACCCTGGAGCCCCCTGGCTGGCTGCAGCCACAGGGAACGGGGGTTCTGAGTTGGCAGCCCCCATTCCCGAAGCATCCACGGGCAGTTCCCCGAAGGGCTGACACCGGCTGCGCCTCAGCAGCCAGACAACCTCCCTCCCTCTGGTCGGGCACTGCAAGCCACACAGCCACTTGTGTCCCCTGTGTCCCTGGAGGCCGCAGCGCGTTTTGGGTTTTGGCGCGGACGGGCCCCTCTCGGCTTCCGTAGTCCATTTGCCCCGGAGCCTACCAGACCCCTGGCACGAGAGGCGGGCCCTGCTGAGTCCCCGAGCGCCTCCTGAGTTCCTGCCACCACCCTTGGGCCGGGATGAGGTGCCACCTTGTGCGTAGAAGCCCTGCACACAGGCAAGAAGCCCCCCAGGCCCGCGGGCGCGCCCGACCCTGGAGCCCCCTGGCTGGCTGCAGCCACAGGGAACGGGGGTTCTGAGTTGGCAGCCCCCATTCCCGAAGCATCCACGGGCAGTTCCCCGAAGGGCTGACACCAGCTGCGCCTCAGCAGCCAGACAACCTCCCTCCCTCTGGTCCGGCACTGCAAGCCACACAGCCACTTGTGTCCCCTGTGTCCCTGGAGGCCGCAGCGCATTTTGGCTTTTGGCGCGGACGGGCCCCTCTCGGCTTCCGTAGTCCATTTGCCCCCGGAGCTTGCCAGACCCCTGGCCCCAGGGGCGGGCCCTGCTGAGTCCCCGAGCGCCTCCTGGGTTCCTGCCACCACCCTTGGGCCGGGATGAGGTGCCACCTTGTGCGTAGAAGCCCTGCACACAGGCAAGAAGCCCCTAGGCCCGCGGGCGCGCCCGACCCTGGAGCCCCCTGGCTGGCTGCAGCCACAGGGAACGGGGGTTCTGAGTTGGCAGCCCCCATTCCCGAAGCATCCACGGGCAGTTCCCCGAAGGGCTGACACCGGCTGCGCCTCAGCAGCCAGACAACCTCCCTCCCTCTGGTCGGGCACTGCAAGCCACACAGCCACTTGTGTCCCCTGTGTCCCTGGAGGCCGCAGCGCGTTTTGGGTTTTGGCGCGGACGGGCCCCTCTCGGCTTCCGTAGTCCATTTGCCCCGGAGCCTGCCAGACCCCTGGCCCCAGAGGCGGGCCCTGCTGAGTCCCCGAGCGCCTCCTGAGTTCCTGCCACCACCCTTGGGCCGGGATGAGGTGCCACCTTGTGCGTAGAAGCCCTGCACACAGGCAAGAAGCCCCCCAGGCCCGCGGGCGCGCCCGACCCTGGAGCCCCCTGGCTGGCTGCAGCCACAGGGAACGGGGGTACTGAGTTGGCAGCCCCCATTCCCGAAGCATCCACGGGCAGTTCCCCGAAGGGCTGACACCGGCTGCGCCTCAGCAGCCAGACAACCTCCCTTCCTCTGGTCCTGCACTGCAAGCCACACAGCCACTTGTGTCCCCTGTGTCCCTGGAGGCCGCAGCGCATTTTGGGTTTTGGCGCGGATGGGCCCCTCTCGGCTTCCGTAGTCCATTTGCCCCCGGAGCTTGCCAGACCCCTGGCCCCAGGGGCGGGCCCTGCTGAGTCCCCGAGCGCCTCCTGGGTTCCTGCCACCACCCTTGGGCCGGGATGAGGTGCCACCTTGTGCGTAGAAGCCCTGCACACAGGCAAGAAGCCCCTAGGCCCGCGGGCGCGCCCGACCCTGGAGCCCCCTGGCTGGCTGCAGCCACAGGGAACGGGGGTTCTGAGTTGGCAGCCCCCATTCCCGAAGCATCCACGGGCAGTTCCCCGAAGGGCTGACACCGGCTGCGCCTCAGCAGCCAGACAACCTCCCTCCCTCTGGTCCTGCACTGCAAGCCACACAGCCACTTGTGTCCCCTGTGTCCCTGGAGGCCGCAGCGCGTTTTGGGTTTTGGCGCGGACGGGCCCCTCTCGGTTTCCGTAGTCCATTTGCCCCGGAGCCTGCCAGACCCCTTGCCCCAGGGGCGGGCCCTGCTGAGTCCCTGGGTGCCTCCTGAGTTCCTGCCACCACCCTTGGGCCGGGATGAGGTGCCACCTTGTGCGTAGAAGCCCTGCACACAGGCAAGAAGCCCCCCAGGCCCGCGGGCGCGTCCGACCCTGGAGCCCCCTGGCTGGCTGCAGCCACAGGGAACGGGGGTACTGAGTTGGCAGCCCCCATTCCGGAAGCATCCATGGGCAGTTCCCCGAAGGGCTGACACCGGCTGCGCCTCAGCAGCCAGACAACCTCCCTCCCTCTGGTCGGGCACTGCAAGCCACACAGCCACTTGTGTCCCCTGTGTCCCTGGAGGCCGCAGCGCGTTTTGGGTTTTGGCGCGGACGGGCCCCTCTCGGCTTCCGTAGTCCATTTGCCCCGGAGCCTGCCAGACCCCTGGCCCCAGAGGCGGGCCCTGCTGAGTCCCCGAGCGCCTCCTGAGTTCCTGCCACCACCCTTGGGCCGGGATGTGGTGCCACCTTGTGCGTAGAAGGCCTGCACACAGGCAAGAAGCCCCCCAGGCCCGCGGGCGCGCCCGACCCTGGAGCCCCCTGGCTGGCTGCAGCCACAGGGAACGGGGGTTCTGAGTTGGCAGCCCCCATTCCCGAAGCATCCACGGGCAGTTCCCCGAAGGGCTGACACCGGCTGCGCCTCAGCAGCCAGACAACCTCCCTCCCTCTGGTCGGGCACTGCAAGCCACACAGCCACTTGTGTCCCCTGTGTCCCTGGAGGCCGCAGCGCGTTTTGGGTTTTGGCGCGGACGGGCCCCTCTCGGCTTCCGTAGTCCATTTGCCCCGGAGCCTACCAGACCCCTGGCACGAGAGGCGGGCCCTGCTGAGTCCCCGAGCGCCTCCTGAGTTCCTGCCACCACCCTTGGGCCGGGATGAGGTGCCACCTTGTGCGTAGAAGCCCTGCACACAGGCAAGAAGCCCCCCAGGCCCGCGGGCGCGCCCGACCCTGGAGCCCCCTGGCTGGCTGCAGCCACAGGGAACGGGGGTTCTGAGTTGGCAGCCCCCATTCCCGAAGCATCCACGGGCAGTTCCCCGAAGGGCTGACACCAGCTGCGCCTCAGCAGCCAGACAACCTCCCTCCCTCTGGTCCGGCACTGCAAGCCACACAGCCACTTGTGTCCCCTGTGTCCCTGGAGGCCGCAGCGCATTTTGGCTTTTGGCGCGGACGGGCCCCTCTCGGCTTCCGTAGTCCATTTGCCCCCGGAGCTTGCCAGACCCCTGGCCCCAGGGGCGGGCCCTGCTGAGTCCCCGAGCGCCTCCTGGGTTCCTGCCACCACCCTTGGGCCGGGATGAGGTGCCACCTTGTGCGTAGAAGCCCTGCACACAGGCAAGAAGCCCCTAGGCCCGCGGGCGCGCCCGACCCTGGAGCCCCCTGGCTGGCTGCAGCCACAGGGAACGGGGGTTCTGAGTTGGCAGCCCCCATTCCCGAAGCATCCACGGGCAGTTCCCCGAAGGGCTGACACCGGCTGCGCCTCAGCAGCCAGACAACCTCCCTCCCTCTGGTCGGGCACTGCAAGCCACACAGCCACTTGTGTCCCCTGTGTCCCTGGAGGCCGCAGCGCGTTTTGGGTTTTGGCGCGGACGGGCCCCTCTCGGCTTCCGTAGTCCATTTGCCCCGGAGCCTGCCAGACCCCTGGCCCCAGGGGCGGGCCCTGCTGAGTCCCCGAGTGCCTCCTGAGTTCCTGCCACCACCCTTGGGCCGGGATGTTGTGCCACCTTGTGCGTAGAAGCCCTGCACACAGGCAAGAAGCCCCTAGGCCCGCGGGCGCACCCGACCCTGGAGCCCCCTGGCTGGCTGCAGCCACAGGGAACGGGGGTTCTGAGTTGGCAGCCCCCATTCCCGAAGCATCCACGGGCAGTTCCCCGAAGGGCTGACACCGGCTGCGCCTCAGCAGCCAGACAACCTCCCTCCCTCTGGTCGGGCACTGCAAGCCACACAGCCACTTGTGTCCCCTGTGTCCCTGGAGGCCGCAGCGCGTTTTGGGTTTTGGCGCGGACGGGCCCCTCTCGGCTTCCGTAGTCCATTTGCCCCGGAGCCTGCCAGACCCCTTGCCCCAGGGGCGGGCCCTGCTGAGTCCCTGAGTGCCTCCTGAGTTCCTGCCACCACCCTTGGGCCGGGATGTGGTGCCACCTTGTGCGTAGAAGCCCTGCACACAGGCAAGAAGCCCCCCAGGCCCGCGGGCGCGCCCGACCCTGGAGCCCCCTGGCTGGCTGCAGCCACAGGGAACGGTGGATCTTAGTTGGCAGCCCCCATTCCCGAAGCATCCACGGGCAGTTCCCCGAAGGGCTGACACCGGCTGCGCCTCAGCAGCCAGACAACCTCCCTCCCTCTGGTCGGGCACTGCAAGCCACACAGCCACTTGTGTCCCCTGTGTCCCTGGAGGCCGCAGCGCGTTTTGGGTTTTGGCGCGGACGGGCCCCTCTCGGCTTCCGTAGTCCATTTGCCCCGGAGCCTGCCAGACCCCTGGCCCCAGAGGCGGGCCCTGCTGAGTCCCCGAGCGCCTCCTGAGTTCCTGCCACCACCCTTGGGCCGGGATGAGGTGCCACCTTGTGCGTAGAAGCCCTGCACACAGGCAAGAAGCCCCCCAGGCCCGCGGGCGCGCCCGACCCTGGAGCCCCCTGGCTGGCTGCAGCCACAGGGAACGGGGGTACTGAGTTGGCAGCCCCCATTCCCGAAGCATCCACGGGCAGTTCCCCGAAGGGCTGACACCGGCTGCGCCTCAGCAGCCAGACAACCTCCCTTCCTCTGGTCCTGCACTGCAAGCCACACAGCCACTTGTGTCCCCTGTGTCCCTGGAGGCCGCAGCGCATTTTGGGTTTTGGCGCGGATGGGCCCCTCTCGGCTTCCGTAGTCCATTTGCCCCCGGAGCTTGCCAGACCCCTGGCCCCAGGGGCGGGCCCTGCTGAGTCCCCGAGCGCCTCCTGGGTTCCTGCCACCACCCTTGGGCCGGGATGAGGTGCCACCTTGTGCGTAGAAGCCCTGCACACAGGCAAGAAGCCCCTAGGCCCGCGGGCGCGCCCGACCCTGGAGCCCCCTGGCTGGCTGCAGCCACAGGGAACGGGGGTTCTGAGTTGGCAGCCCCCATTCCCGAAGCATCCACGGGCAGTTCCCCGAAGGGCTGACACCGGCTGCGCCTCAGCAGCCAGACAACCTCCCTCCCTCTGGTCGGGCACTGCAAGCCACACAGCCACTTGTGTCCCCTGTGTCCCTGGAGGCCGCAGCGCGTTTTGGGTTTTGGCGCGGACGGGCCCCTCTCGGTTTCCGTAGTCCATTTGCCCCGGAGCCTGCCAGACCCCTTGCCCCAGGGGCGGGCCCTGCTGAGTCCCTGGGTGCCTCCTGAGTTCCTGCCACCACCCTTGGGCCGGGATGAGGTGCCACCTTGTGCGTAGAAGCCCTGCACACAGGCAAGAAGCCCCCCAGGCCCGCGGGCGCGTCCGACCCTGGAGCCCCCTGGCTGGCTGCAGCCACAGGGAACGGGGGTACTGAGTTGGCAGCCCCCATTCCGGAAGCATCCATGGGCAGTTCCCCGAAGGGCTGACACCGGCTGCGCCTCAGCAGCCAGACAACCTCCCTCCCTCTGGTCGGGCACTGCAAGCCACACAGCCACTTGTGTCCCCTGTGTCCCTGGAGGCCGCAGCGCGTTTTGGGTTTTGGCGCGGACGGGCCCCTCTCGGCTTCCGTAGTCCATTTGCCCCGGAGCCTGCCAGACCCCTGGCCCCAGAGGCGGGCCCTGCTGAGTCCCCGAGCGCCTCCTGAGTTCCTGCCACCACCCTTGGGCCGGGATGTGGTGCCACCTTGTGCGTAGAAGGCCTGCACACAGGCAAGAAGCCCCCCAGGCCCGCGGGCGCGCCCGACCCTGGAGCCCCCTGGCTGGCTGCAGCCACAGGGAACGGGGGTTCTGAGTTGGCAGCCCCCATTCCCGAAGCATCCACGGGCAGTTCCCCGAAGGGCTGACACCGGCTGCGCCTCAGCAGCCAGACAACCTCCCTCCCTCTGGTCGGGCACTGCAAGCCACACAGCCACTTGTGTCCCCTGTGTCCCTGGAGGCCGCAGCGCGTTTTGGGTTTTGGCGCGGACGGGCCCCTCTCGGCTTCCGTAGTCCATTTGCCCCGGAGCCTACCAGACCCCTGGCACCAGAGGCGGGCCCTGCTGAGTCCCCGAGCGCCTCCTGAGTTCCTGCCACCACCCTTGGGCCGGGATGAGGTGCCACCTTGTGCGTAGAAGCCCTGCACACAGGCAAGAAGCCCCCCAGGCCCGCGGGCGCGCCCGACCCTGGAGCCCCCTGGCTGGCTGCAGCCACAGGGAACGGGGGTTCTGAGTTGGCAGCCCCCATTCCCGAAGCATCCACGGGCAGTTCCCCGAAGGGCTGACACCAGCTGCGCCTCAGCAGCCAGACAACCTCCCTCCCTCTGGTCCGGCACTGCAAGCCACACAGCCACTTGTGTCCCCTGTGTCCCTGGAGGCCGCAGCGCATTTTGGCTTTTGGCGCGGACGGGCCCCTCTCGGCTTCCGTAGTCCATTTGCCCCCGGAGCTTGCCAGACCCCTGGCCCCAGGGGCGGGCCCTGCTGAGTCCCCGAGCACCTCCTGGGTTCCTGCCACCACCCTTGGGCCGGGATGAGGTGCCACCTTGTGCGTAGAAGCCCTGCACACAGGCAAGAAGCCCCTAGGCCCGCGGGCGCGCCCGACCCTGGAGCCCCCTGGCTGGCTGCAGCCACAGGGAACGGGGGTTCTGAGTTGGCAGCCCCCATTCCCGAAGCATCCACGGGCAGTTCCCCGAAGGGCTGACACCGGCTGCGCCTCAGCAGCCAGACAACCTCCCTCCCTCTGGTCGGGCACTGCAAGCCACACAGCCACTTGTGTCCCCTGTGTCCCTGGAGGCCGCAGCGCGTTTTGGGTTTTGGCGCGGACGGGCCCCTCTCGGCTTCCGTAGTCCATTTGCCCTGGAGCCTGCCAGAACCCTGGCCCCAGGGGCAGGCCCTGCTGAGTCCGCGAGCGCCTCCTGGGTTCCTGCCACCACCCTTGGGCCGGGATGAGGTGCCACCTTGTGCGTAGAAGCCCTGCACACAGGCAAGAAGCCCCCCAGGCCCGCGGGCGCGCCCTAACCTGGAGCCCCCTGGCTGGCTGCAGCCACAGGGAACGGGGGTTCTGAGTTGGCAGCCCCCATTCCCGAAGCATCCACGGGCAGCTCCCCGAAGGGCTGACACCGGCTGTGCCTCTGCAGCCAGACAACCTCCCTCCCTCTGGTCGGGCACTGCAAGCCACACAGCCACTTGTGTCCCCTGTGTCCCTGGAGGCCGCAGCGCGTTTTGGGTTTTGGCGCGGACGGGCCCCTCTCGGCTTCCGTAGTCCATTTGCCCCCGGAGCCTGCCAGACCGCTGGCCCCAGGGGCGGGCCCTGCTGAGTCCCCGAGCACCTCCTGGGTTCCTGCCAGCACCCTTGGGCCGGGATGAGGTGCCACCTTGTGCGTAGAAGCCCTGCACACAGGCAAGAAGCCCCACAGGCCCGCGGGCGCGCCCGACCCTGGAGCCCCCTGGCTGGCTGCAGCCACAGGGAACGGGGGTTCTGAGTTGGCAGCCCCCATTCCCGAAGCATCCACGGGCAGTTCCCCGAAGGGCTGACACCGGCTGCGCCTCAGCAGCCAGACAACCTCCCTCCCTCTGGTCGGGCACTGCAAGCCACACAGCCACTTGTGTCCCCTGTGTCCCTGGAGGCCGCAGCGCGTTTTGGGTTTTGGCGCGGACGGGCCCCTCTCAGCTTCCGTAGTCCATTTGCCCCGGAGCCTGCCAGACCCCTTGCCCCAGGGGCGGGCCCTGCTGAGTCCCTGAGTGCCTCCTGAGTTCCTGCCAAGACCCTTGGGCCGGGATGTGGTGCCACCTTGTGCGTAGAAGCCCTGCACACAGGCAAGAAGCCCCCCAGGCCCGCGGGCGCGCCCGACCCTGGAGCCCCCTGGCTGGCTGCAGCCACAGGGAACGGGGGTTCTGAGTTGGCAGCCCCCATTCCCGAAGCATCCACGGGCAGTTCCCCGAAGGGCTGACACCGGCTGCGCCTCAGCAGCCAGACAACCTCCCTCCCTCTGGTCGGGCACTGCAAGCCACACAGCCACTTGTGTCCCCTGTGTCCCTGGAGGCCGCAGCGCGTTTTGGGTTTTGGCGCGGACGGGCCCCTCTCGGCTTCGGTAGTCCATTTGCCCCGGAGCCTGCCAGACCCCTTGCCCCAGGGGCGGGCCCTGCTGAGTCCCCGAGTGCCTCCTGAGTTCCTGCCACCACCCTTGGGCCGGGATGTGGTGCCACCTTGTGCATAGAAGCCCTGCACACAGGCAAGAAGCCCCTAGGCCCGCGGGCGCGCCCGACCCTGGAGCCCCCTGGCTGGCTGCAGCCACAGGGAACGGGGGTTCTGAGTTGGCAGCCCCCATTCCCGAAGCATCCACGGGCAGTTCCCCGAAGGGCTGACACCGGCTGCGCCTCAGCAGCCAGACAACCTCCCTCCCTCTGGTCGGGCACTGCAAGCCACACAGCCACTTGTGTCCCCTGTGTCCCTGGAGGCCGCAGCGCGTTTTGGGTTTTGGCGCGGACGGGCCCCTCTCGGCTTCGGTAGTCCATTTGCCCCGGAGCCTGCCAGACCCCTTGCCCCAGGGGCGGGCCCTGCTGAGTCCCCGAGTGCCTCCTGAGTTCCTGCCACCACCCTTGGGCCGGGATGTGGTGCCACCTTGTGCATAGAAGCCCTGCACACAGGCAAGAAGCCCCTAGGCCCGCGGGCGCGCCCGACCCTGGAGCCCCCTGGCTGGCTGCAGCCACAGGGAACGGGGGTTCTGAGTTGGCAGCCCCCATTCCCGAAGCATCCACGGGCAGTTCCCCGAAGGGCTGACACCGGCTGCGCCTCAGCAGCCAGACAACCTCCCTCCCTCTGCTCCAGCACTGCAAGCCACACAGCCACTTGTGTCCCCTGTGTCCCTGGAGGCCGCAGCGCATTTTGGGTTTTGGCGCGGACGGGCCCCTCTCGGCTTCCGTAGTCCATTTGCCACCGGAGCTTGCCAGACCCCTGGCCCCAGGGGCGGGCCCTGCTGAGTCCCCGAGCGCCTCCTGGGTTCCTGCCACCACCCTTGGGCCGGGATGAGGTGCCACCTTGTGCGTAGAAGCCCTGCACACAGGCAAGAAGCCCCTAGGCCCGCAGGCGCGCCCGACCCTGGAGCCCCCTGGCTGGCTGCAGCCACAGGGAACGGGGGTTCTGAGTTGGCAGCCCCCATTCCCGAAGCATCCACGGGCAGTTCCCCGAAGGGCTGACACCGGCTGCGCCTCAGCAGCCAGACAACCTCCCTCCCTCTGGTCGGGCACTGCAAGCCACACAGCCACTTGTGTCCCCTGTGTCCCTGGAGGCCGCAGCGCGTTTTGGGTTTTGGCGCGGACGGGCCCCTCTCGGCTTCCGTAGTCCATTTGCCCCGGAGCCTGCCAGACCCCTTGCCCCAGGGGCGGGCCCTGCTGAGTCCCTGAGTGCCTCCTGAGTTCCTGCCACCACCCTTGGGCCGGGATGTGGTGCCACCTTGTGCGTAGAAGGCCTGCACACAGGCAAGAAGCCCCCCAGGCCCGCGGGCGCGCCCGACCCTGGAGCCCCATGGCTGGCTGCAGCCACAGGGAACGGGGGTTCTGAGTTGGCAGCCCCCATTCCCGAAGCATCCACGGGCAGTTCCCCGAAGGGCTGACACCGGCTGCGCCTCAGCAGCCAGACAACCTCCCTCCCTCTGGTCGGGCACTGCAAGCCACACAGCCACTTGTGTCCCCTTTGTCCCTGGAGGCCGCAGCGCGTTTTGGGTTTTGGCGCGGACGGGCCCCTCTCGGCTTCCGTAGTCCATTTGCCCCGGAGCCTACCAGACCCCTGGCACCAGAGGCGGGCCCTGCTGAGTCCCCGAGCGCCTCCTGAGTTCCTGCCACCACCCTTGGGCCGGGATGAGGTGCCACCTTGTGCGTAGAAGCCCTGCACACAGGCAAGAAGCCCCCCAGGCCCGCGGGCGCGCCCGACCCTGGAGCCCCCTGGCTGGCTGCAGCCACAGGGAACGGGGGTTCTGAGTTGGCAGCCCCCATTCCCGAAGCATCCACGGGCAGTTCCCCGAAGGGCTGACACCAGCTGCGCCTCAGCAGCCAGACAACCTCCCTCCCTCTGGTCCGGCACTGCAAGCCACACAGCCACTTGTGTCCCCTGTGTCCCTGGAGGCCGCAGCGCATTTTGGCTTTTGGCGCGGACGGGCCCCTCTCGGCTTCCGTAGTCCATTTGCCCCCGGAGCTTGCCAGACCCCTGGCCCCAGGGGCGGGCCCTGCTGAGTCCCCGAGCGCCTCCTGGGTTCCTGCCACCACCCTTGGGCCGGGATGAGGTGCCACCTTGTGCGTAGAAGCCCTGCACACAGGCAAGAAGCCCCTAGGCCCGCGGGCGCGCCCGACCCTGGAGCCCCCTGGCTGGCTGCAGCCACAGGGAACGGGGGTTCTGAGTTGGCAGCCCCCATTCCCGAAGCATCCACGGGCAGTTCCCCGAAGGGCTGACACCGGCTGCGCCTCAGCAGCCAGACAACCTCCCTCCCTCTGGTCGGGCACTGCAAGCCACACAGCCACTTGTGTCCCCTGTGTCCCTGGAGGCCGCAGCGCGTTTTGGGTTTTGGCGCGGACGGGCCCCTCTCGGTTTCCGTAGTCCATTTGCCCCGGAGCCTGCCAGACCCCTTGCCCCAGGGGCGGGCCCTGCTGAGTCCCTGGGTGCCTCCTGAGTTCCTGCCACCACCCTTGGGCCGGGATGAGGTGCCACCTTGTGCGTAGAAGCCCTGCACACAGGCAAGAAGCCCCCCAGGCCCGCGGGCGCGTCCGACCCTGGAGCCCCCTGGCTGGCTGCAGCCACAGGGAACGGGGGTACTGAGTTGGCAGCCCCCATTCCGGAAGCATCCATGGGCAGTTCCCCGAAGGGCTGACACCGGCTGCGCCTCAGCAGCCAGACAACCTCCCTCCCTCTGGTCGGGCACTGCAAGCCACACAGCCACTTGTGTCCCCTGTGTCCCTGGAGGCCGCAGCGCGTTTTGGGTTTTGGCGCGGACGGGCCCCTCTCGGCTTCCGTAGTCCATTTGCCCCGGAGCCTGCCAGACCCCTTGCCCCAGGGGCGGGCCCTGCTGAGTCCCTGAGTGCCTCCTGAGTTCCTGCCACCACCCTTGGGCCGGGATGTGGTGCCACCTTGTGCGTAGAAGCCCTGCACACAGGCAAGAAGCCCCCCAGGCCCGCGGGCGCGCCCGACCCTGGAGCCCCCTGGCTGGCTGCAGCCACAGGGAACGGTGGATCTTAGTTGGCAGCCCCCATTCCCGAAGCATCCACGGACAGTTCCCCTAAGGGCTGACACCGGCTGCGCCTCAGCAGCCAGACAACCTCCCTCCCTCTGGTCGGGCACTGCAAGCCACACAGCCACTTGTGTCCCCTGTGTCCCTGGAGGCCGCAGCGCGTTTTGGGTTTTGGCGCGGACGGGCCCCTCTCGGCTTCCGTAGTCCATTTGCCCCGGAGCCTGCCAGACCCCTGGCCCCAGGGGCGGGCCCTGCTGAGTCCCCGAGTGCCTCCTGAGTTCCTGCCACCACCCTTGGGCCGGGATGTTGTGCCACCTTGTGCGTAGAAGCCCTGCACACAGGCAAGAAGCCCCTAGGCCCGCGGGCGCACCCGACCCTGGAGCCCCCTGGCTGGCTGCAGCCACAGGGAACGGGGGTTCTGAGTTGGCAGCCCCCATTCCCGAAGCATCCACGGGCAGTTCCCCGAAGGGCTGACACCGGCTGCGCCTCAGCAGCCAGACAACCTCCCTCCCTCTGGTCGGGCACTGCAAGCCACACAGCCACTTGTGTCCCCTGTGTCCCTGGAGGCCGCAGCGCGTTTTGGGTTTTGGCGCGGACGGGCCCCTCTCGGCTTCCGTAGTCCATTTGCCCCGGAGCCTGCCAGACCCCTTGCCCCAGGGGCGGGCCCTGCTGAGTCCCTGAGTGCCTCCTGAGTTCCTGCCACCACCCTTGGGCCGGGATGTGGTGCCACCTTGTGCGTAGAAGCCCTGCACACAGGCAAGAAGCCCCCCAGGCCCGCGGGCGCGCCCGACCCTGGAGCCCCCTGGCTGGCTGCAGCCACAGGGAACGGTGGATCTTAGTTGGCAGCCCCCATTCCCGAAGCATCCACGGGCAGTTCCCCGAAGGGCTGACACCGGCTGCGCCTCAGCAGCCAGACAACCTCCCTCCCTCTGGTCGGGCACTGCAAGCCACACAGCCACTTGTGTCCCCTGTGTCCCTGGAGGCCGCAGCGCGTTTTGGGTTTTGGCGCGGACGGGCCCCTCTCGGCTTCCGTAGTCCATTTGCCCCGGAGCCTGCCAGACCCCTGGCCCCAGAGGCGGGCCCTGCTGAGTCCCCGAGCGCCTCCTGAGTTCCTGCCACCACCCTTGGGCCGGGATGAGGTGCCACCTTGTGCGTAGAAGCCCTGCACACAGGCAAGAAGCCCCCCAGGCCCGCGGGCGCGCCCGACCCTGGAGCCCCCTGGCTGGCTGCAGCCACAGGGAACGGGGGTACTGAGTTGGCAGCCCCCATTCCCGAAGCATCCACGGGCAGTTCCCCGAAGGGCTGACACCGGCTGCGCCTCAGCAGCCAGACAACCTCCCTTCCTCTGGTCCTGCACTGCAAGCCACACAGCCACTTGTGTCCCCTGTGTCCCTGGAGGCCGCAGCGCATTTTGGGTTTTGGCGCGGATGGGCCCCTCTCGGCTTCCGTAGTCCATTTGCCCCCGGAGCTTGCCAGACCCCTGGCCCCAGGGGCGGGCCCTGCTGAGTCCCCGAGCGCCTCCTGGGTTCCTGCCACCACCCTTGGGCCGGGATGAGGTGCCACCTTGTGCGTAGAAGCCCTGCACACAGGCAAGAAGCCCCTAGGCCCGCGGGCGCGCCCGACCCTGGAGCCCCCTGGCTGGCTGCAGCCACAGGGAACGGGGGTTCTGAGTTGGCAGCCCCCATTCCCGAAGCATCCACGGGCAGTTCCCCGAAGGGCTGACACCGGCTGCGCCTCAGCAGCCAGACAACCTCCCTCCCTCTGGTCGGGCACTGCAAGCCACACAGCCACTTGTGTCCCCTGTGTCCCTGGAGGCCGCAGCGCGTTTTGGGTTTTGGCGCGGACGGGCCCCTCTCGGTTTCCGTAGTCCATTTGCCCCGGAGCCTGCCAGACCCCTTGCCCCAGGGGCGGGCCCTGCTGAGTCCCTGGGTGCCTCCTGAGTTCCTGCCACCACCCTTGGGCCGGGATGAGGTGCCACCTTGTGCGTAGAAGCCCTGCACACAGGCAAGAAGCCCCCCAGGCCCGCGGGCGCGTCCGACCCTGGAGCCCCCTGGCTGGCTGCAGCCACAGGGAACGGGGGTTCTGAGTTGGCAGCCCCCATTCCCGAAGCATCCACGGGCAGTTCCCCGAAGGGCTGACACCGGCTGCGCCTCAGCAGCCAGACAACCTCCCTCCCTCTGGTCGGGCACTGCAAGCCACACAGCCACTTGTGTCCCCTGTGTCCCTGGAGGCCGCAGCGCGTTTTGGGTTTTGGCGCGGACGGGCCCCTCTCGGCTTCCGTAGTCCATTTGCCCCGGAGCCTACCAGACCCCTGGCACCAGAGGCGGGCCCTGCTGAGTCCCCGAGCGCCTCCTGAGTTCCTGCCACCACCCTTGGGCCGGGATGAGGTGCCACCTTGTGCGTAGAAGCCCTGCACACAGGCAAGAAGCCCCCCAGGCCCGCGGGCGCGCCCGACCCTGGAGCCCCCTGGCTGGCTGCAGCCACAGGGAACGGGGGTTCTGAGTTGGCAGCCCCCATTCCCGAAGCATCCACGGGCAGTTCCCCGAAGGGCTGACACCAGCTGCGCCTCAGCAGCCAGACAACCTCCCTCCCTCTGGTCCGGCACTGCAAGCCACACAGCCACTTGTGTCCCCTGTGTCCCTGGAGGCCGCAGCGCATTTTGGCTTTTGGCGCGGACGGGCCCCTCTCGGCTTCCGTAGTCCATTTGCCCCCGGAGCTTGCCAGACCCCTGGCCCCAGGGGCGGGCCCTGCTGAGTCCGCGAGCACCTCCTGGGTTCCTGCCACCACCCTTGGGCCGGGATGAGGTGCCACCTTGTGCGTAGAAGCCCTGCACACAGGCAAGAAGCCCCTAGGCCCGCGGGCGCGCCCGACCCTGGAGCCCCCTGGCTGGCTGCAGCCACAGGGAACGGGGGTTCTGAGTTGGCAGCCCCCATTCCCGAAGCATCCACGGGCAGTTCCCCGAAGGGCTGACACCGGCTGCGCCTCAGCAGCCAGACAACCTCCCTCCCTCTGGTCGGGCACTGCAAGCCACACAGCCACTTGTGTCCCCTGTGTCCCTGGAGGCCGCAGCGCGTTTTGGGTTTTGGCGCGGACGGGCCCCTCTCGGCTTCCGTAGTCCATTTGCCCTGGAGCCTGCCAGAACCCTGGCCCCAGGGGCAGGCCCTGCTGAGTCCCCGAGCGCCTCCTGGGTTCCTGCCACCACCCTTGGGCCGGGATGAGGTGCCACCTTGTGCGTAGAAGCCCTGCACACAGGCAAGAAGCCCCCCAGGCCCGCGGGCGCGCCCTAACCTGGAGCCCCCTGGCTGGCTGCAGCCACAGGGAACGGGGGTTCTGAGTTGGCAGCCCCCATTCCCGAAGCATCCACGGGCAGCTCCCCGAAGGGCTGACACCGGCTGTGCCTCTGCAGCCAGACAACCTCCCTCCCTCTGGTCGGGCACTGCAAGCCACACAGCCACTTGTGTCCCCTGTGTCCCTGGAGGCCGCAGCGCGTTTTGGGTTTTGGCGCGGACGGGCCCCTCTCGGCTTCCGTAGTCCATTTGCCCCCGGAGCCTGCCAGACCGCTGGCCCCAGGGGCGGGCCCTGCTGAGTCCCCGAGCACCTCCTGGGTTCCTGCCAGCACCCTTGGGCCGGGATGAGGTGCCACCTTGTGCGTAGAAGCCCTGCACACAGGCAAGAAGCCCCACAGGCCCGCGGGCGCGCCCGACCCTGGAGCCCCCTGGCTGGCTGCAGCCACAGGGAACGGGGGTTCTGAGTTGGCAGCCCCCATTCCCGAAGCATCCACGGGCAGTTCCCCGAAGGGCTGACACCGGCTGCGCCTCAGCAGCCAGACAACCTCCCTCCCTCTGGTCGGGCACTGCAAGCCACACAGCCACTTGTGTCCCCTGTGTCCCTGGAGGCCGCAGCGCGTTTTGGGTTTTGGCGCGGACGGGCCCCTCTCAGCTTCCGTAGTCCATTTGCCCCGGAGCCTGCCAGACCCCTTGCCCCAGGGGCGGGCCCTGCTGAGTCCCTGAGTGCCTCCTGAGTTCCTGCCAAGACCCTTGGGCCGGGATGTGGTGCCACCTTGTGCGTAGAAGCCCTGCACACAGGCAAGAAGCCCCCCAGGCCCGCGGGCGCGCCCGACCCTGGAGCCCCCTGGCTGGCTGCAGCCACAGGGAACGGGGGTTCTGAGTTGGCAGCCCCCATTCCCGAAGCATCCACGGGCAGTTCCCCGAAGGGCTGACACCGGCTGCGCCTCAGCAGCCAGACAACCTCCCTCCCTCTGGTCGGGCACTGCAAGCCACACAGCCACTTGTGTCCCCTTTGTCCCTGGAGGCCGCAGCGCGTTTTGGGTTTTGGCGCGGACGGGCCCCTCTCGGCTTCGGTAGTCCATTTGCCCCGGAGCCTGCCAGACCCCTTGCCCCAGGGGCGGGCCCTGCTGAGTCCCCGAGTGCCTCCTGAGTTCCTGCCACCACCCTTGGGCCGGGATGTGGTGCCACCTTGTGCATAGAAGCCCTGCACACAGGCAAGAAGCCCCTAGGCCCGCGGGCGCGCCCGACCCTGGAGCCCCCTGGCTGGCTGCAGCCACAGGGAACGGGGGTTCTGAGTTGGCAGCCCCCATTCCCGAAGCATCCACGGGCAGTTCCCCGAAGGGCTGACACCGGCTGCGCCTCAGCAGCCAGACAACCTCCCTCCCTCTGGTCGGGCACTGCAAGCCACACAGCCACTTGTGTCCCCTGTGTCCCTGGAGGCCGCAGCGCGTTTTGGGTTTTGGCGCGGACGGGCCCCTCTCGGCTTCGGTAGTCCATTTGCCCCGGAGCCTGCCAGACCCCTTGCCCCAGGGGCGGGCCCTGCTGAGTCCCCGAGTGCCTCCTGAGTTCCTGCCACCACCCTTGGGCCGGGATGTGGTGCCACCTTGTGCATAGAAGCCCTGCACACAGGCAAGAAGCCCCTAGGCCCGCGGGCGCGCCCGACCCTGGAGCCCCCTGGCTGGCTGCAGCCACAGGGAACGGGGGTTCTGAGTTGGCAGCCCCCATTCCCGAAGCATCCATGGGCAGTTCCCCGAAGGGCTGACACCGGCTGCGCCTCAGCAGCCAGACAACCTCCCTCCCTCTGGTCGGGCACTGCAAGCCACACAGCCACTTGTGTCCCCTGTGTCCCTGGAGGCCGCAGCGCGTTTTGGGTTTTGGCGCGGACGGGCCCCTCTCGGCTTCGGTAGTCCATTTGCCCCGGAGCCTGCCAGACCCCTTGCCCCAGGGGCGGGCCCTGCTGAGTCCCCGAGTGCCTCCTGAGTTCCTGCCACCACCCTTGGGCCGGGATGTGGTGCCACCTTGTGCATAGAAGCCCTGCACACAGGCAAGAAGCCCCTAGGCCCGCGGGCGCGCCCGACCCTGGAGCCCCCTGGCTGGCTGCAGCCACAGGGAACGGGGGTTCTGAGTTGGCAGCCCCCATTCCCGAAGCATCCACGGGCAGTTCCCCGAAGGGCTGACACCGGCTGCGCCTCAGCAGCCAGACAACCTCCCTCCCTCTGCTCCGGCACTGCAAGCCACACAGCCACTTGTGTCCCCTGTGTCCCTGGAGGCCGCAGCGCATTTTGGGTTTTGGCGCGGACGGGCCCCTCTCGGCTTCCGTAGTCCATTTGCCACCGGAGCTTGCCAGACCCCTGGCCCCAGGGGCGGGCCCTGCTGAGTCCCCGAGCGCCTCCTGGGTTCCTGCCACCACCCTTGGGCCGGGATGAGGTGCCACCTTGTGCGTAGAAGCCCTGCACACAGGCAAGAAGCCCCTAGGCCCGCAGGCGCGCCCGACCCTGGAGCCCCCTGGCTGGCTGCAGCCACAGGGAACGGGGGTTCTGAGTTGGCAGCCCCCATTCCCGAAGCATCCACGGGCAGTTCCCCGAAGGGCTGACACCGGCTGCGCCTCAGCAGCCAGACAACCTCCCTCCCTCTGGTCGGGCACTGCAAGCCACACAGCCACTTGTGTCCCCTGTGTCCCTGGAGGCCGCAGCGCGTTTTGGGTTTTGGCGCGGACGGGCCCCTCTCGGCTTCCGTAGTCCATTTGCCCCGGAGCCTGCCAGACCCCTTGCCCCAGGGGCGGGCCCTGCTGAGTCCCTGAGTGCCTCCTGAGTTCCTGCCACCACCCTTGGGCCGGGATGTGGTGCCACCTTGTGCGTAGAAGGCCTGCACACAGGCAAGAAGCCCCCCAGGCCCGCGGGCGCGCCCGACCCTGGAGCCCCATGGCTGGCTGCAGCCACAGGGAACGGGGGTTCTGAGTTGGCAGCCCCCATTCCCGAAGCATCCACGGGCAGTTCCCCGAAGGGCTGACACCGGCTGCGCCTCAGCAGCCAGACAACCTCCCTCCCTCTGGTCGGGCACTGCAAGCCACACAGCCACTTGTGTCCCCTGTGTCCCTGGAGGCCGCAGCGCGTTTTGGGTTTTGGCGCGGACGGGCCCCTCTCGGCTTCCGTAGTCCATTTGCCCCGGAGCCTACCAGACCCCTGGCACCAGAGGCGGGCCCTGCTGAGTCCCCGAGCGCCTCCTGAGTTCCTGCCACCACCCTTGGGCCGGGATGAGGTGCCACCTTGTGCGTAGAAGCCCTGCACACAGGCAAGAAGCCCCCCAGGCCCGCGGGCGCGCCCGACCCTGGAGCCCCCTGGCTGGCTGCAGCCACAGGGAACGGGGGTTCTGAGTTGGCAGCCCCCATTCCCGAAGCATCCACGGGCAGTTCCCCGAAGGGCTGACACCAGCTGCGCCTCAGCAGCCAGACAACCTCCCTCCCTCTGGTCCGGCACTGCAAGCCACACAGCCACTTGTGTCCCCTGTGTCCCTGGAGGCCGCAGCGCATTTTGGCTTTTGGCGCGGACGGGCCCCTCTCGGCTTCCGTAGTCCATTTGCCCCCGGAGCTTGCCAGACCCCTGGCCCCAGGGGCGGGCCCTGCTGAGTCCCCGAGCGCCTCCTGGGTTCCTGCCACCACCCTTGGGCCGGGATGAGGTGCCACCTTGTGCGTAGAAGCCCTGCACACAGGCAAGAAGCCCCTAGGCCCGCGGGCGCGCCCGACCCTGGAGCCCCCTGGCTGGCTGCAGCCACAGGGAACGGGGGTTCTGAGTTGGCAGCCCCCATTCCCGAAGCATCCACGGGCAGTTCCCCGAAGGGCTGACACCGGCTGCGCCTCAGCAGCCAGACAACCTCCCTCCCTCTGGTCGGGCACTGCAAGCCACACAGCCACTTGTGTCCCCTGTGTCCCTGGAGGCCGCAGCGCGTTTTGGGTTTTGGCGCGGACGGGCCCCTCTCGGTTTCCGTAGTCCATTTGCCCCGGAGCCTGCCAGACCCCTTGCCCCAGGGGCGGGCCCTGCTGAGTCCCTGGGTGCCTCCTGAGTTCCTGCCACCACCCTTGGGCCGGGATGAGGTGCCACCTTGTGCGTAGAAGCCCTGCACACAGGCAAGAAGCCCCCCAGGCCCGCGGGCGCGTCCGACCCTGGAGCCCCCTGGCTGGCTGCAGCCACAGGGAACGGGGGTACTGAGTTGGCAGCCCCCATTCCGGAAGCATCCATGGGCAGTTCCCCGAAGGGCTGACACCGGCTGCGCCTCAGCAGCCAGACAACCTCCCTCCCTCTGGTCGGGCACTGCAAGCCACACAGCCACTTGTGTCCCCTGTGTCCCTGGAGGCCGCAGCGCGTTTTGGGTTTTGGCGCGGACGGGCCCCTCTCGGCTTCCGTAGTCCATTTGCCCCGGAGCCTGCCAGACCCCTTGCCCCAGGGGCGGGCCCTGCTGAGTCCCTGAGTGCCTCCTGAGTTCCAGCCACCACCCTTGGGCCGGGATGTGGTGCCACCTTGTGCGTAGAAGCCCTGCACACAGGCAAGAAGCCCCCCAGGCCCGCGGGCGCGCCCGACCCTGGAGCCCCCTGGCTGGCTGCAGCCACAGGGAACGGTGGATCTTAGTTGGCAGCCCCCATTCCCGAAGCATCCACGGACAGTTCCCCTAAGGGCTGACACCGGCTGCGCCTCAGCAGCCAGACAACCTCCCTCCCTCTGGTCGGGCACTGCAAGCCACACAGCCACTTGTGTCCCCTGTGTCCCTGGAGGCCGCAGCGCGTTTTGGGTTTTGGCGCGGACGGGCCCCTCTCGGCTTCCGTAGTCCATTTGCCCCGGAGCCTGCCAGACCCCTGGCCCCAGGGGCGGGCCCTGCTGAGTCCCCGAGTGCCTCCTGAGTTCCTGCCACCACCCTTGGGCCGGGATGTTGTGCCACCTTGTGCGTAGAAGCCCTGCACACAGGCAAGAAGCCCCTAGGCCCGCGGGCGCACCCGACCCTGGAGCCCCCTGGCTGGCTGCAGCCACAGGGAACGGGGGTTCTGAGTTGGCAGCCCCCATTCCCGAAGCATCCACGGGCAGTTCCCCGAAGGGCTGACACCGGCTGCGCCTCAGCAGCCAGACAACCTCCCTCCCTCTGGTCGGGCACTGCAAGCCACACAGCCACTTGTGTCCCCTGTGTCCCTGGAGGCCGCAGCGCGTTTTGGGTTTTGGCGCGGACGGGCCCCTCTCGGCTTCCGTAGTCCATTTGCCCCGGAGCCTGCCAGACCCCTTGCCCCAGGGGCGGGCCCTGCTGAGTCCCTGAGTGCCTCCTGAGTTCCTGCCACCACCCTTGGGCCGGGATGTGGTGCCACCTTGTGCGTAGAAGCCCTGCACACAGGCAAGAAGCCCCCCAGGCCCGCGGGCGCGCCCGACCCTGGAGCCCCCTGGCTGGCTGCAGCCACAGGGAACGGGGGTTCTGAGTTGGCAGCCCCCATTCCCGAAGCATCCACGGGCAGTTCCCCGAAGGGCTGACACCGGCTGCGCCTCAGCAGCCAGACAACCTCCCTCCCTCTGGTCGGGCACTGCAAGCCACACAGCCACTTGTGTCCCCTGTGTCCCTGGAGGCCGCAGCGCGTTTTGGGTTTTGGCGCGGACGGGCCCCTCTCGGCTTCCGTAGTCCATTTGCCCCGGAGCCTGCCAGACCCCTGGCCCCAGAGGCGGGCCCTGCTGAGTCCCCGAGCGCCTCTTGAGTTCCTGCCACCACCCTTGGGCCGGGATGAGGTGCCACCTTGTGCGTAGAAGCCCTGCACACAGGCAAGAAGCCCCCCAGGCCCGCGGGCGCGCCCGACCCTGGAGCCCCCTGGCTGGCTGCAGCCACAGGGAACGGGGGTACTGAGTTGGCAGCCCCCATTCCCGAAGCATCCACGGGCAGTTCCCCGAAGGGCTGACACCGGCTGCGCCTCAGCAGCCAGACAACCTCCCTTCCTCTGGTCCTGCACTGCAAGCCACACAGCCACTTGTGTCCCCTGTGTCCCTGGAGGCCGCAGCGCATTTTGGGTTTTGGCGCGGATGGGCCCCTCTCGGCTTCCGTAGTCCATTTGCCCCCGGAGCTTGCCAGACCCCTGGCCCCAGGGGCGGGCCCTGCTGAGTCCCCGAGCGCCTCCTGGGTTCCTGCCACCACCCTTGGGCCGGGATGAGGTGCCACCTTGTGCGTAGAAGCCCTGCACACAGGCAAGAAGCCCCTAGGCCCGCGGGCGCGCCCGACCCTGGAGCCCCCTGGCTGGCTGCAGCCACAGGGAACGGGGGTTCTGAGTTGGCAGCCCCCATTCCCGAAGCATCCACGGGCAGTTCCCCGAAGGGCTGACACCGGCTGCGCCTCAGCAGCCAGACAACCTCCCTCCCTCTGGTCGGGCACTGCAAGCCACACAGCCACTTGTGTCCCCTGTGTCCCTGGAGGCCGCAGCGCGTTTTGGGTTTTGGCGCGGACGGGCCCCTCTCGGTTTCCGTAGTCCATTTGCCCCGGAGCCTGCCAGACCCCTTGCCCCAGGGGCGGGCCCTGCTGAGTCCCTGGGTGCCTCCTGAGTTCCTGCCACCACCCTTGGGCCGGGATGAGGTGCCACCTTGTGCGTAGAAGCCCTGCACACAGGCAAGAAGCCCCCCAGGCCCGCGGGCGCGTCCGACCCTGGAGCCCCCTGATTGGCTGCAGCCACAGGGAACGGGGGTACTGAGTTGGCAGCCCCCATTCCGGAAGCATCCATGGGCAGTTCCCCGAAGGGCTGACACCGGCTGCGCCTCAGCAGCCAGACAACCTCCCTCCCTCTGGTCGGGCACTGCAAGCCACACAGCCACTTGTGTCCCCTGTGTCCCTGGAGGCCGCAGCGCGTTTTGGGTTTTGGCGCGGACGGGCCCCTCTCGGCTTCCGTAGTCCATTTGCCCCGGAGCCTGCCAGACCCCTTGCCCCAGGGGCGGGCCCTGCTGAGTCCCTGAGGGCCTCCTGAGTTCCTGCCACCACCCTTGGGCCGGGATGTGGTGCCACCTTGTGCGTAGAAGGCCTGCACACAGGCAAGAAGCCCCCCAGGCCCGCGGGCGCGCCCGACCCTGGAGCCCCCTGGCTGGCTGCAGCCACAGGGAACGGGGGTTCTGAGTTGGCAGCCCCCATTCCCGAAGCATCCACGGGCAGTTCCCCGAAGGGCTGACACCGGCTGCGCCTCAGCAGCCAGACAACCTCCCTCCCTCTGGTCGGGCACTGCAAGCCACACAGCCACTTGTGTCCCCTTTGTCCCTGGAGGCCGCAGCGCGTTTTGGGTTTTGGCGCGGACGGGCCCCTCTCGGCTTCCGTAGTCCATTTGCCCCGGAGCCTACCAGACCCCTGGCACCAGAGGCGGGCCCTGCTGAGTCCCCGAGCGCCTCCTGAGTTCCTGCCACCACCCTTGGGCCGGGATGAGGTGCCACCTTGTGCGTAGAAGCCCTGCACACAGGCAAGAAGCCCCCCAGGCCCGCGGGCGCGCCCGACCCTGGAGCCCCCTGGCTGGCTGCAGCCACAGGGAACGGGGGTTCTGAGTTGGCAGCCCCCATTCCCGAAGCATCCACGGGCAGTTCCCCGAAGGGCTGACACCAGCTGCGCCTCAGCAGCCAGACAACCTCCCTCCCTCTGGTCCGGCACTGCAAGCCACACAGCCACTTGTGTCCCCTGTGTCCCTGGAGGCCGCAGCGCATTTTGGCTTTTGGCGCGGACGGGCCCCTCTCGGCTTCCGTAGTCAATTTGCCCCCGGAGCTTGCCAGACCCCTGGCCCCAGGGGCGGGCCCTGCTGAGTCCCCGAGCGCCTCCTGGGTTCCTGCCACCACCCTTGGGCCGGGATGAGGTGCCACCTTGTGCGTAGAAGCCCTGCACACAGGCAAGAAGCCCCTAGGCCCGCGGGCGCGCCCGACCCTGGAGCCCCCTGGCTGGCTGCAGCCACAGGGAACGGGGGTTCTGAGTTGGCAGCCCCCATTCCCGAAGCATCCACGGGCAGTTCCCCGAAGGGCTGACACCGGCTGCGCCTCAGCAGCCAGACAACCTCCCTCCCTCTGGTCGGGCACTGCAAGCCACACAGCCACTTGTGTCCCCTGTGTCCCTGGAGGCCGCAGCGCGTTTTGGGTTTTGGCGCGGACGGGCCCCTCTCGGTTTCCGTAGTCCATTTGCCCCGGAGCCTGCCAGACCCCTTGCCCCAGGGGCGGGCCCTGCTGAGTCCCTGGGTGCCTCCTGAGTTCCTGCCACCACCCTTGGGCCGGGATGAGGTGCCACCTTGTGCGTAGAAGCCCTGCACACAGGCAAGAAGCCCCCCAGGCCCGCGGGCGCGTCCGACCCTGGAGCCCCCTGGCTGGCTGCAGCCACAGGGAACGGGGGTACTGAGTTGGCAGCCCCCATTCCGGAAGCATCCATGGGCAGTTCCCCGAAGGGCTGACACCGGCTGCGCCTCAGCAGCCAGACAACCTCCCTCCCTCTGGTCGGGCACTGCAAGCCACACAGCCACTTGTGTCCCCTGTGTCCCTGGAGGCCGCAGCGCGTTTTGGGTTTTGGCGCGGACGGGCCCCTCTCGGCTTCCGTAGTCCATTTGCCCCGGAGCCTGCCAGACCCCTTGCCCCAGGGGCGGGCCCTGCTGAGTCCCTGAGTGCCTCCTGAGTTCCTGCCACCACCCTTGGGCCGGGATGTGGTGCCACCTTGTGCGTAGAAGCCCTGCACACAGGCAAGAAGCCCCCCAGGCCCGCGGGCGCGCCCGACCCTGGAGCCCCCTGGCTGGCTGCAGCCACAGGGAACGGTGGATCTTAGTTGGCAGCCCCCATTCCCGAAGCATCCACGGACAGTTCCCCGAAGGGCTGACACCGGCTGCGCCTCAGCAGCCAGACAACCTCCCTCCCTCTGGTCGGGCACTGCAAGCCACACAGCCACTTGTGTCCCCTGTGTCCCTGGAGGCCGCAGCGCGTTTTGGGTTTTGGCGCGGACGGGCCCCTCTCGGCTTCCGTAGTCCATTTGCCCCGGAGCCTGCCAGACCCCTGGCCCCAGGGGCGGGCCCTGCTGAGTCCCCGAGTGCCTCCTGAGTTCCTGCCACCACCCTTGGGCCGGGATGTTGTGCCACCTTGTGCGTAGAAGCCCTGCACACAGGCAAGAAGCCCCTAGGCCCGCGGGCGCACCCGACCCTGGAGCCCCCTGGCTGGCTGCAGCCACAGGGAACGGGGGTTCTGAGTTGGCAGCCCCCATTCCCGAAGCATCCACGGGCAGTTCCCCGAAGGGCTGACACCGGCTGCGCCTCAGCAGCCAGACAACCTCCCTCCCTCTGGTCGGGCACTGCAAGCCACACAGCCACTTGTGTCCCCTGTGTCCCTGGAGGCCGCAGCGCGTTTTGGGTTTTGGCGCGGACGGGCCCCTCTCGGCTTCCGTAGTCCATTTGCCCCGGAGCCTGCCAGACCCCTTGCCCCAGGGGCGGGCCCTGCTGAGTCCCTGAGTGCCTCCTGAGTTCCTGCCACCACCCTTGGGCCGGGATGTGGTGCCACCTTGTGCGTAGAAGCCCTGCACACAGGCAAGAAGCCCCCCAGGCCCGCGGGCGCGCCCGACCCTGGAGCCCCCTGGCTGGCTGCAGCCACAGGGAACGGGGGTTCTGAGTTGGCAGCCCCCATTCCCGAAGCATCCACGGGCAGTTCCCCGAAGGGCTGACACCGGCTGCGCCTCAGCAGCCAGACAACCTCCCTCCCTCTGGTCGGGCACTGCAAGCCACACAGCCACTTGTGTCCCCTGTGTCCCTGGAGGCCGCAGCGCGTTTTGGGTTTTGGCGCGGACGGGCCCCTCTCGGCTTCCGTAGTCCATTTGCCCCGGAGCCTGCCAGACCCCTGGCCCCAGAGGCGGGCCCTGCTGAGTCCCCGAGCGCCTCCTGAGTTCCTGCCACCACCCTTGGGCCGGGATGAGGTGCCACCTTGTGCGTAGAAGCCCTGCACACAGGCAAGAAGCCCCCCAGGCCCGCGGGCGCGCCCGACCCTGGAGCCCCCTGGCTGGCTGCAGCCACAGGGAACGGGGGTACTGAGTTGGCAGCCCCCATTCCCGAAGCATCCACGGGCAGTTCCCCGAAGGGCTGACACCGGCTGCGCCTCAGCAGCCAGACAACCTCCCTTCCTCTGGTCCTGCACTGCAAGCCACACAGCCACTTGTGTCCCCTGTGTCCCTGGAGGCCGCAGCGCATTTTGGGTTTTGGCGCGGATGGGCCCCTCTCGGCTTCCGTAGTCCATTTGCCCCCGGAGCTTGCCAGACCCCTGGCCCCAGGGGCGGGACCTGCTGAGTCCCCGAGCGCCTCCTGGGTTCCTGCCACCACCCTTGGGCCGGGATGAGGTGCCACCTTGTGCGTAGAAGCCCTGCACACAGGCAAGAAGCCCCTAGGCCCGCGGGCGCGCCCGACCCTGGAGCCCCCTGGCTGGCTGCAGCCACAGGGAACGGGGGTTCTGAGTTGGCAGCCCCCATTCCCGAAGCATCCACGGGCAGTTCCCCGAAGGGCTGACACCGGCTGCGCCTCAGCAGCCAGACAACCTCCCTCCCTCTGGTCGGGCACTGCAAGCCACACAGCCACTTGTGTCCCCTGTGTCCCTGGAGGCCGCAGCGCGTTTTGGGTTTTGGCGCGGACGGGCCCCTCTCGGTTTCCGTAGTCCATTTGCCCCGGAGCCTGCCAGACCCCTTGCCCCAGGGGCGGGCCCTGCTGAGTCCCTGGGTGCCTCCTGAGTTCCTGCCACCACCCTTGGGCCGGGATGAGGTGCCACCTTGTGCGTAGAAGCCCTGCACACAGGCAAGAAGCCCCCCAGGCCCGCGGGCGCGTCCGACCCTGGAGCCCCCTGGCTGGCTGCAGCCACAGGGAACGGGGGTACTGAGTTGGCAGCCCCCATTCCGGAAGCATCCATGGGCAGTTCCCCGAAGGGCTGACACCGGCTGCGCCTCAGCAGCCAGACAACCTCCCTCCCTCTGGTCGGGCACTGCAAGCCACACAGCCACTTGTGTCCCCTGTGTCCCTGGAGGCCGCAGCGCGTTTTGGGTTTTGGCGCGGACGGGCCCCTCTCGGCTTCCGTAGTCCATTTGCCCCGGAGCCTGCCAGACCCCTTGCCCCAGGGGCGGGCCCTGCTGAGTCCCTGAGTGCCTCCTGAGTTCCTGCCACCACCCTTGGGCCGGGATGTGGTGCCACCTTGTGCGTAGAAGGCCTGCACACAGGCAAGAAGCCCCCCAGGCCCGCGGGCGCGCCCGACCCTGGAGCCCCCTGGCTGGCTGCAGCCACAGGGAACGGGGGTTCTGAGTTGGCAGCCCCCATTCCCGAAGCATCCACGGGCAGTTCCCCGAAGGGCTGACACCGGCTGCGCCTCAGCAGCCAGACAACCTCCCTCCCTCTGGTCGGGCACTGCAAGCCACACAGCCACTTGTGTCCCCTTTGTCCCTGGAGGCCGCAGCGCGTTTTGGGTTTTGGCGCGGACGGGCCCCTCTCGGCTTCCGTAGTCCATTTGCCCCGGAGCCTACCAGACCCCTGGCACCAGAGGCGGGCCCTGCTGAGTCCCCGAGCGCCTCCTGAGTTCCTGCCACCACCCTTGGGCCGGGATGAGGTGCCACCTTGTGCGTAGAAGCCCTGCACACAGGCAAGAAGCCCCCCAGGCCCGCGGGCGCGCCCGACCCTGGAGCCCCCTGGCTGGCTGCAGCCACAGGGAACGGGGGTTCTGAGTTGGCAGCCCCCATTCCCGAAGCATCCACGGGCAGTTCCCCGAAGGGCTGACACCAGCTGCGCCTCAGCAGCCAGACAACCTCCCTCCCTCTGGTCCGGCACTGCAAGCCACACAGCCACTTGTGTCCCCTGTGTCCCTGGAGGCCGCAGCGCATTTTGGCTTTTGGCGCGGACGGGCCCCTCTCGGCTTCCGTAGTCCATTTGCCCCCGGAGCTTGCCAGACCCCTGGCCCCAGGGGCGGGCCCTGCTGAGTCCCCGAGCGCCTCCTGGGTTCCTGCCACCACCCTTGGGCCGGGATGAGGTGCCACCTTGTGCGTAGAAGCCCTGCACACAGGCAAGAAGCCCCTAGGCCCGCGGGCGCGCCCGACCCTGGAGCCCCCTGGCTGGCTGCAGCCACAGGGAACGGGGGTTCTGAGTTGGCAGCCCCCATTCCCGAAGCATCCACGGGCAGTTCCCCGAAGGGCTGACACCGGCTGCGCCTCAGCAGCCAGACAACCTCCCTCCCTCTGGTCGGGCACTGCAAGCCACACAGCCACTTGTGTCCCCTGTGTCCCTGGAGGCCGCAGCGCGTTTTGGGTTTTGGCGCGGACGGGCCCCTCTCGGTTTCCGTAGTCCATTTGCCCCGGAGCCTGCCAGACCCCTTGCCCCAGGGGCGGGCCCTGCTGAGTCCCTGGGTGCCTCCTGAGTTCCTGCCACCACCCTTGGGCCGGGATGAGGTGCCACCTTGTGCGTAGAAGCCCTGCACACAGGCAAGAAGCCCCCCAGGCCCGCGGGCGCGTCCGACCCTGGAGCCCCCTGGCTGGCTGCAGCCACAGGGAACGGGGGTACTGAGTTGGCAGCCCCCATTCCGGAAGCATCCATGGGCAGTTCCCCGAAGGGCTGACACCGGCTGCGCCTCAGCAGCCAGACAACCTCCCTCCCTCTGGTCGGGCACTGCAAGCCACACAGCCACTTGTGTCCCCTGTGTCCCTGGAGGCCGCAGCGCGTTTTGGGTTTTGGCGCGGACGGGCCCCTCTCGGCTTCCGTAGTCCATTTGCCCCGGAGCCTGCCAGACCCCTTGCCCCAGGGGCGGGCCCTGCTGAGTCCCTGAGTGCCTCCTGAGTTCCTGCCACCACCCTTGGGCCGGGATGTGGTGCCACCTTGTGCGTAGAAGCCCTGCACACAGGCAAGAAGCCCCCCAGGCCCGCGGGCGCGCCCGACCCTGGAGCCCCCTGGCTGGCTGCAGCCACAGGGAACGGTGGATCTTAGTTGGCAGCCCCCATTCCCGAAGCATCCACGGACAGTTCCCCTAAGGGCTGACACCGGCTGCGCCTCAGCAGCCAGACAACCTCCCTCCCTCTGGTCGGGCACTGCAAGCCACACAGCCACTTGTGTCCCCTGTGTCCCTGGAGGCCGCAGCGCGTTTTGGGTTTTGGCGCGGACGGGCCCCTCTCGGCTTCCGTAGTCCATTTGCCCCGGAGCCTGCCAGACCCCTTGCCCCAGGGGCGGGCCCTGCTGAGTCCCCGAGTGCCTCCTGAGTTCCTGCCACCACCCTTGGGCCGGGATGTTGTGCCACCTTGTGCGTAGAAGCCCTGCACACAGGCAAGAAGCCCCTAGGCCCGCGGGCGCACCCGACCCTGGAGCCCCCTGGCTGGCTGCAGCCACAGGGAACGGGGGTTCTGAGTTGGCAGCCCCCATTCCCGAAGCATCCACGGGCAGTTCCCCGAAGGGCTGACACCGGCTGCGCCTCAGCAGCCAGACAACCTCCCTCCCTCTGGTCGGGCACTGCAAGCCACACAGCCACTTGTGTCCCCTGTGTCCCTGGAGGCCGCAGCGCGTTTTGGGTTTTGGCGCGGACGGGCCCCTCTCGGCTTCCGTAGTCCATTTGCCCCGGAGCCTGCCAGACCCCTTGCCCCAGGGGCGGGCCCTGCTGAGTCCCTGAGTGCCTCCTGAGTTCCTGCCACCACCCTTGGGCCGGGATGTGGTGCCACCTTGTGCGTAGAAGCCCTGCACACAGGCAAGAAGCCCCCCAGGCCCGCGGGCGCGCCCGACCCTGGAGCCCCCTGGCTGGCTGCAGCCACAGGGAACGGGGGTTCTGAGTTGGCAGCCCCCATTCCCGAAGCATCCACGGGCAGTTCCCCGAAGGGCTGACACCGGCTGCGCCTCAGCAGCCAGACAACCTCCCTCCCTCTGGTCGGGCACTGCAAGCCACACAGCCACTTGTGTCCCCTGTGTCCCTGGAGGCCGCAGCGCGTTTTGGGTTTTGGCGCGGACGGGCCCCTCTCGGCTTCCGTAGTCCATTTGCCCCGGAGCCTGCCAGACCCCTGGCCCCAGAGGCGGGCCCTGCTGAGTCCCCGAGCGCCTCCTGAGTTCCTGCCACCACCCTTGGGCCGGGATGAGGTGCCACCTTGTGCGTAGAAGCCCTGCACACAGGCAAGAAGCCCCCAGGCCCGCGGGCGCGCCCGACCCTGGAGCCCCCTGGCTGGCTGCAGCCACAGGGAACGGGGGTACTGAGTTGGCAGCCCCCATTCCCGAAGCATCCACGGGCAGTTCCCCGAAGGGCTGACACCGGCTGCGCCTCAGCAGCCAGACAACCTCCCTCCCTCTGGTCCTGCACTGCAAGCCACACAGCCACTTGTGTCCCCTGTGTCCCTGGAGGCCGCAGCGCATTTTGGGTTTTGGCGCGGATGGGCCCCTCTCGGCTTCCGTAGTCCATTTGCCCCCGGAGCTTGCCAGACCCCTGGCCCCAGGGGCGGGCCCTGCTGAGTCCCCGAGCGCCTCCTGGGTTCCTGCCACCACCCTTGGGCCGGGATGAGGTGCCACCTTGTGCGTAGAAGCCCTGCACACAGGCAAGAAGCCCCTAGGCCCGCGGGCCCGCCCGACCCTGGAGCCCCCTGGCTGGCTGCAGCCACAGGGAACGGGGGTTCTGAGTTGGCAGCCCCCATTCCCGAAGCATCCACGGGCAGTTCCCCGAAGGGCTGACACCGGCTGCGCCTCAGCAGCCAGACAACCTCCCTCCCTCTGGTCGGGCACTGCAAGCCACACAGCCACTTGTGTCCCCTGTGTCCCTGGAGGCCGCAGCGCGTTTTGGGTTTTGGCGCGGACGGGCCCCTCTCGGTTTCCGTAGTCCATTTGCCCCGGAGCCTGCCAGACCCCTGGCCCCAGGGGCGGGCCCTGCTGAGTCCCCGAGCGCCTCCTGAGTTCCTGCCACCACCCTTGGGCCGGGATGAGGTGCCACCTTGTGCGTAGAAGCCCTGCACACAGGCAAGAAGCCCCCCAGGCCCGCGGGCGCGCCCGACACTGGAGCCCCCTGGCTGGCTGCAGCCACAGGGAACGGGGGTTCTGAGTTGGCAGCCCCCATTCCCGAAGCATCCACGGGCAGTTCCCCGAAGGGCTGACACCGGCTGCGCCTCAGCAGCCAGACAACCTCCCTCCCTCTGGTCGGGCACTGCAAGCCACACAGCCACTTGTGTCCCCTGTGTCCCTGGAGGCCGCAGCGCATTTTGGGTTTTGGCGCGGACGGGCCCCTCTCGGCTTCCGTAGTCCATTTGCCCCCGGAGCTTGCCAGACCCCTGGCCCCAGGGGCGGGCCCTGCTGAGTCCCCGAGCGCCTCCTGGGTTCCTGCCACCACCCTTGGGCCGGGATGAGGTGCCACCTTGTGCGTAGAAGCCCTGCACACAGGCAAGAAGCCCCCCAGGCCCGCGGGCGCGCCCGACCCTGGAGCCCCCTGGCTGGCTGCAGCCACAGGGAACGGGGGTACTGAGTTGGCAGCCCCCATTCCCGAAGCATCCACGGGCAGTTCCCCGAAGGGCTGACACCGGCTGCGCCTCAGCAGCCAGACAACCTCCCTCCCTCTGGTCGGGCACTGCAAGCCACACAGCCACTTGTGTCCCCTGTGTCCCTGGAGGCCGCAGCGCGTTTTGGGTTTTGACGCGGACGGGCCCCTCTCGGCTTCCGTAGTCCATTTGCCCCGGAGCCTGCCAGACCCCTTGCCCCAGGGGCGGGCCCTGCTGAGTCCCTGAGTGCCTCCTGAGTTCCTGCCACCACCCTTGGGCCGGGATGAGGTGCCACCTTGTGCGTAGAAGCCCTGCACACAGGCAAGAAGCCCCCCAGGCCGCGGGCGCGTCCGACCCTGGAGCCCCCTGGCTGGCTGCAGCCACAGGGAACGGGGGTACTGAGTTGGCAGCCCCCATTCCCGAAGCATCCACGGGCAGTTCCCCGAAGGGCTGACACCGGCTGCGCCTCAGCAGCCAGACAACCTCCCTCCCTCTGGTCGGGCACTGCAAGCCACACAGCCACTTGTGTCCCCTGTGTCCCTGGAGGCCGCAGCGCGTTTTGGGTTTTGGCGCGGACGGGCCCCTCTCGGCTTCGGTAGTCCATTTGCCCCGGAGCCTGCCAGACCCCTTGCCCCAGGGGCGGGCCCTGCTGAGTCCCTGAGTGCCTCCTGAGTTCCTGCCACCACCCTTGGGCCGGGATGTGGTGCCACCTTGTGCGTAGAAGCCCTGCACACAGGCAAGAAGCCCCCCAGGCCCGCGGGCGCGCCCGACCCTGGAGCCCCCTGGCTGGCTGCAGCCACAGGGAACGGGGGTTCTGAGTTGGCAGCCCCCATTCCCGAAGCATCCACGGGCAGTTCCCCGAAGGGCTGACACCAGCTGCGCCTCAGCAGCCAGACAACCTCCCTCCCTCTGGTCGGGCACTGCAAGCCACACAGCCACTTGTGTCCCCTGTGTCCCTGGAGGCCGCAGCGCGTTTTGGGTTTTGGCGCGGACGGGCCCCTCTCGGCTTCCGTAGTCCATTTGCCCCGGAGCCTGCCAGACCCCTTGCCCCAGGGGCGGGCCCTGCTGAGTCCCCGAGTGCCTCCTGAGTTCCTGCCACCAAACTTGGGCCGGGATGTGGTGCCACCTTGTGCGTAGAAGCCCTGCACACAGGCAAGAAGCCCCTAGGCCCGCGGGCGCGCCCGACCCTGGAGCCCCCTGGCTGGCTGCAGCCACAGGGAACGGGGGTTCTGAGTTGGCAGCCCCCATTCCCGAAGCATCCACGGGCAGTTCCCCGAAGGGCTGACACCGGCTGCGCCTCAGCAGCCAGACAACCTCCCTCCCTCTGGTCGGGCACTGCAAGCCACACAGCCACTTGTGTCCCCTGTGTCCCTGGAGGCCGCAGCGCGTTTTGGGTTTTGGCGCGGACGGGCCCCTCTCGGCTTCCGTAGTCCATTTGCCCCGGAGCCTGCCAGACCCCTTGCCCCAGGGGCGGGCCCTGCTGAGTCCCTGAGTGCCTCCTGAGTTCCTGCCACCACCCTTGGGCCGGGATGTGGTGCCACCTTGTGCGTAGAAGCCCTGCACACAGGCAAGAAGCCCCCCAGGCCCGCGGGCGCGCCCGACCCTGGAGCCCCCTGGCTGGCTGCAGCCACAGGGAACGGGGGTTCTGAGTTGGCAGCCCCCATTCCCGAAGCATCCACGGGCAGTTCCCCGAAGGGCTGACACCGGCTGCGCCTCAGCAGCCAGACAACCTCCCTCCCTCTGGTCGGGCACTGCAAGCCACACAGCCACTTGTGTCCCCTGTGTCCCTGGAGGCCGCAGCGCGTTTTGGGTTTTGGCGCGGACGGGCCCCTCTCGGCTTCGGTAGTCCATTTGCCCCGGAGCCTGCCAGACCCCTTGCTCCAGGGGCGGGCCCTGCTGAGTCCCCGAGTGCCTCCTGAGTTCCTGCCACCACCCTTGGGCCGGGATGTGGTGCCACCTTGTGCATAGAAGCCCTGCACACAGGCAAGAAGCCCCTAGGCCCGCGGGCGCGTCCGACCCTGGAGCCCCCTGGCTGGCTGCAGCCACAGGGAACGGGGGTTCTGAGTTGGCAGCCCCCATTCCCGAAGCATCCACGGGCAGTTCCCCGAAGGGCTGACACCGGCTGCGCCTCAGCAGCCAGACAACCTCCCTCCCTCTGGTCGGGCACTGCAAGCCACACAGCCACTTGTGTCCCCTGTGTCCCTGGAGGCCGCAGCGCGTTTTGGGTTTTGGCGCGGACGGGCCCCTCTCGGCTTCCGTAGTCCATTTGCCCCGGAGCCTGCCAGACCCCTTGCCCCAGGGGCGGGCCCTGCTGAGTCCCCGAGTGCCTCCTGAGTTCCTGCCACCACCCTTGGGCCGGGATGTGGTGCCACCTTGTGCATAGAAGCCCTGCACACAGGCAAGAAGCCCCTAGGCCCGCGGGCGCGCCCGACCCTGGAGCCCCCTGGCTGGCTGCAGCCACAGGGAACGGGGGTTCTGAGTTGGCAGCCCCCATTCCCGAAGCATCCATGGGCAGTTCCCCGAAGGGCTGACACCGGCTGCGCCTCAGCAGCCAGACAACCTCCCTCCCTCTGGTCGGGCACTGCAAGCCACACAGCCACTTGTGTCCCCTGTGTCCCTGGAGGCCGCAGCGCGTTTTGGGTTTTGGCGCGGACGGGCCCCTCTCGGCTTCGGTAGTCCATTTGCCCCGGAGCCTGCCAGACCCCTTGCCCCAGGGGCGGGCCCTGCTGAGTCCCCGAGTGCCTCCTGAGTTCCTGCCACCACCCTTGGGCCGGGATGTGGTGCCACCTTGTGCATAGAAGCCCTGCACACAGGCAAGAAGCCCCTAGGCCCGCGGGCGCGCCCGACCCTGGAGCCCCCTGGCTGGCTGCAGCCACAGGGAACGGGGGTTCTGAGTTGGCAGCCCCCATTCCCGAAGCATCCACGGGCAGTTCCCCGAAGGGCTGACACCGGCTGCGCCTCAGCAGCCAGACAACCTCCCTCCCTCTGGTCCGGCACTGCAAGCCACACAGCCACTTGTGTCCCCTGTGTCCCTGGAGGCCGCAGCGCATTTTGGGTTTTGGCACGGACGGGCCCCTCTCGGCTTCCGTAGTCCATTTGCCACCGGAGCCTGCCAGACCCCTGGCCCCAGGGGCGGGCCCTGCTGAGTCCCCGGGTGCCTCCTGAGTTCCTGCCACCACCCTTGGGCCGGGATGAGGTGCCACCTTGTGCGTAGAAGCCCTGCACACAGGCAAGAAGCCCCCCAGGCCCGCGGGCGCGTCCGACCCTGGAGCCCCCTGGCTGGCTGCAGCCACAGGGAACGGGGGTACTGAGTTGGCAGCCCCCATTCCGGAAGCATCCACGGGCAGTTCCCCGAAGGGCTGACACCGGCTGCGCCTCAGCAGCCAGACAACCTCCCTCCCTCTGGTCGGGCACTGCAAGCCACACAGCCACTTGTGTCCCCTGTGTCCCTGGAGGCCGCAGCGCGTTTTGGGTTTTGGCGCGGACGGGCCCCTCTCGGCTTCCGTAGTCCATTTGCCCCGGAGCCTGCCAGACCCCTTGCCCCAGGGGCGGGCCCTGCTGAGTCCCCGAGTGCCTCCTGAGTTCCTGCCACCACCCTTGGGCCGGGATGTGGTGCCACCTTGTGCGTAGAAGCCCTGCACACAGGCAAGAAGCCCCCCAGGCCCGCGGGCGCGCCCGACCCTGGAGCCCCCTGGCTGGCTGCAGCCACAGGGAACGGGGGTTCTGAGTTGGCAGCCCCCATTCCCGAAGCATCCACGGGCAGTTCCCCGAAGGGCTGACACCGGCTGCGCCTCAGCAGCCAGACAACCTCCCTCCCTCTGGTCGGGCACTGCAAGCCACACAGCCACTTGTGTCCCCTTTGTCCCTGGAGGCCGCAGCGCGTTTTGGGTTTTGGCGCGGACGGGCCCCTCTCGGCTTCCGTAGTCCATTTGCCCCGGAGCCTACCAGACCCCTGGCACCAGAGGCGGGCCCTGCTGAGTCCCCGAGCGCCTCCTGAGTTCCTGCCACCACCCTTGGGCCGGGATGAGGTGCCACCTTGTGCGTAGAAGCCCTGCACACAGGCAAGAAGCCCCCCAGGCCCGCGGGCGCGCCCGACCCTGGAGCCCCCTGGCTGGCTGCAGCCACAGGGAACGGGGGTTCTGAGTTGGCAGCCCCCATTCCCGAAGCATCCACGGGCAGTTCCCCGAAGGGCTGACACCAGCTGCGCCTCAGCAGCCAGACAACCTCCCTCCCTCTGGTCCGGCACTGCAAGCCACACAGCCACTTGTGTCCCCTGTGTCCCTGGAGGCCGCAGCGCATTTTGGCTTTTGGCGCGGACGGGCCCCTCTCGGCTTCCGTAGTCCATTTGCCCCCGGAGCTTGCCAGACCCCTGGCCCCAGGGGCGGGCCCTGCTGAGTCCCCGAGCGCCTCCTGGGTTCCTGCCACCACCCTTGGGCCGGGATGAGGTGCCACCTTGTGCGTAGAAGCCCTGCACACAGGCAAGAAGCCCCTAGGCCCGCGGGCGCGCCCGACCCTGGAGCCCCCTGGCTGGCTGCAGCCACAGGGAACGGGGGTTCTGAGTTGGCAGCCCCCATTCCCGAAGCATCCACGGGCAGTTCCCCGAAGGGCTGACACCGGCTGCGCCTCAGCAGCCAGACAACCTCCCTCCCTCTGGTCGGGCACTGCAAGCCACACAGCCACTTGTGTCCCCTGTGTCCCTGGAGGCCGCAGCGCGTTTTGGGTTTTGGCGCGGACGGGCCCCTCTCGGTTTCCGTAGTCCATTTGCCCCGGAGCCTGCCAGACCCCTTGCCCCAGGGGCGGGCCCTGCTGAGTCCCTGGGTGCCTCCTGAGTTCCTGCCACCACCCTTGGGCCGGGATGAGGTGCCACCTTGTGCGTAGAAGCCCTGCACACAGGCAAGAAGCCCCCCAGGCCCGCGGGCGCGTCCGACCCTGGAGCCCCCTGGCTGGCTGCAGCCACAGGGAACGGGGGTACTGAGTTGGCAGCCCCCATTCCGGAAGCATCCACGGGCAGTTCCCCGAAGGGCTGACACCGGCTGCGCCTCAGCAGCCAGACAACCTCCCTCCCTCTGGTCGGGCACTGCAAGCCACACAGCCACTTGTGTCCCCTGTGTCCCTGGAGGCCGCAGCGCGTTTTGGGTTTTGGCGCGGACGGGCCCCTCTCGGCTTCCGTAGTCCATTTGCCCCGGAGCCTGCCAGACCCCTTGCCCCAGGGGCGGGCCCTGCTGAGTCCCCGAGCGCCTCCTGAGTTCCTGCCACCACCCTTGGGCCGGGATGTGGTGCCACCTTGTGCGTAGAAGCCCTGCACACAGGCAAGAAGCCCCCCAGGCCCGCGGGCGCGCCCGACCCTGGAGCCCCCTGGCTGGCTGCAGCCACAGGGAACGGTGGATCTTAGTTGGCAGCCCCCATTCCCGAAGCATCCACGGACAGTTCCCCTAAGGGCTGACACCGGCTGCGCCTCAGCAGCCAGACAACCTCCCTCCCTCTGGTCGGGCACTGCAAGCCACACAGCCACTTGTGTCCCCTGTGTCCCTGGAGGCCGCAGCGCGTTTTGGGTTTTGGCGCGGACGGGCCCCTCTCGGCTTCCGTAGTCCATTTGCCCCGGAGCCTGCCAGACCCCTTGCCCCAGGGGCGGGCCCTGCTGAGTCCCCGAGTGCCTCCTGAGTTCCTGCCACCACCCTTGGGCCGGGATGTTGTGCCACCTTGTGCGTAGAAGCCCTGCACACAGGCAAGAAGCCCCTAGGCCCGCGGGCGCACCCGACCCTGGAGCCCCCTGGCTGGCTGCAGCCACAGGGAACGGGGGTTCTGAGTTGGCAGCCCCCATTCCCGAAGCATCCACGGGCAGTTCCCCGAAGGGCTGACACCGGCTGCGCCTCAGCAGCCAGACAACCTCCCTCCCTCTGGTCGGGCACTGCAAGCCACACAGCCACTTGTGTCCCCTGTGTCCCTGGAGGCCGCAGCGCGTTTTGGGTTTTGGCGCGGACGGGCCCCTCTCGGCTTCCGTAGTCCATTTGCCCCGGAGCCTGCCAGACCCCTTGCCCCAGGGGCGGGCCCTGCTGAGTCCCTGAGTGCCTCCTGAGTTCCTGCCACCACCCTTGGGCCGGGATGTGGTGCCACCTTGTGCGTAGAAGCCCTGCACACAGGCAAGAAGCCCCCCAGGCCCGCGGGCGCGCCCGACCCTGGAGCCCCCTGGCTGGCTGCAGCCACAGGGAACGGGGGTTCTGAGTTGGCAGCCCCCATTCCCGAAGCATCCACGGGCAGTTCCCCGAAGGGCTGACACCGGCTGCGCCTCAGCAGCCAGCCAACCTCCCTCCCTCTGGTCGGGCACTGCAAGCCACACAGCCACTTGTGTCCCCTGTGTCCCTGGAGGCCGCAGCGCGTTTTGGGTTTTGGCGCGGACGGGCCCCTCTCGGCTTCCGTAGTCCATTTGCCCCGGAGCCTGCCAGACCCCTGGCCCCAGAGGCGGGCCCTGCTGAGTCCCCGAGCGCCTCCTGAGTTCCTGCCACCACCCTTGGGCCGGGATGAGGTGCCACCTTGTGCGTAGAAGCCCTGCACACAGGCAAGAAGCCCCCCAGGCCCGCGGGCGCGCCCGACCCTGGAGCCCCCTGGCTGGCTGCAGCCACAGGGAACGGGGGTACTGAGTTGGCAGCCCCCATTCCCGAAGCATCCACGGGCAGTTCCCCGAAGGGCTGACACCGGCTGCGCCTCAGCAGCCAGACAACCTCCCTCCCTCTGGTCCTGCACTGCAAGCCACACAGCCACTTGTGTCCCCTGTGTCCCTGGAGGCCGCAGCGCATTTTGGGTTTTGGCGCGGATGGGCCCCTCTCGGCTTCCGTAGTCCATTTGCCCCCGGAGCTTGCCAGACCCCTGGCCCCAGGGGCGGGCCCTGCTGAGTCCCCGAGCGCCTCCTGGGTTCCTGCCACCACCCTTGGGCCGGGATGAGGTGCCACCTTGTGCGTAGAAGCCCTGCACACAGGCAAGAAGCCCCTAGGCCCGCGGGCGCGCGCCGGGCGCGCCCGACCCTGAGCCCCCTGGCTGGCTGCAGCCACAGGGAACGGGGGTTCTGAGTTGGCAGCCCCCATTCCCGAAGCATCCACGGGCAGTTCCCCCGAAGGGCTGACACCGGCTGCGCCTCAGCAGCCAGACAACCTCCCTCCCTCTGGTCGGGCACTGCAAGCCACACAGCCACTTGTGTCCCCTGTGTCCCTGGAGGCCGCAGCGCGTTTTGGGTTTTGGCGCGGACGGGCCCCTCTCGGTTTCCGTAGTCCATTTGCCCCGGAGCCTGCCAGACCCCTTGCCCCAGGGGGCGGGCCCTGCTGAGTCCCTGGGTGCCTCCTGAGTTCCTGCCACCAACCCTTGGGCCGGGATGAGGTGCCACCTTGTGCGTAGAAGCCCTGCACACAGGCAAGAAGCCCCCCAGGCCCGCGGGCGCGTCCGACCCTGGAGCCCCCTGGCTGGCTGCAGCCACAGGGAACGGGGGTACTGAGTTGGCAGCCCCCATTCCGGAAGCATCCATGGGCAGTTCCCCGAAGGGCTGACACCGGCTGCGCCTCAGCAGCCAGACAACCTCCCTCCCTCTGGTCGGGCACTGCAAGCCACACAGCCACTTGTGTCTCCTGTGTCCCTGGAGGCCGCAGCGCGTTTTGGGTTTTGGCGCGGACGGGCCCCTCTCGGCTTCCGTAGTCCATTTGCCCCGGAGCCTGCCAGACCCCTTGCCCCAGGGGCGGGCCCTGCTGAGTCCCTGAGTGCCTCCTGAGTTCCTGCCACCACCCTTGGGCCGGGATGTGGTGCCACCTTGTGCGTAGAAGGCCTGCACACAGGCAAGAAGCCCCCCAGGCCCGCGGGCGGCGGCCCGACCCTGGAGCCCCCTGGCTGGCTGCAGCCACAGGGAACGGGGGATCTTAGTTGGCAGCCCCCATTCCCGAAGCATCCACGGACAGTTCCCCTAAGGGCTGACACCGGCTGCGCCTCAGCAGCCAGACAACCTCCCTCCCTCTGGTCGGGCACTGCAAGCCACACAGCCACTTGTGTCCCCTGTGTCCCTGGAGGCCGCAGCGCGTTTTGGGTTTTGGCGCGGACGGGCCCCTCTCGGCTTCCGTAGTCCATTTGCCCCGGAGCCTGCCAGACCCCTTGCCCCAGGGGCGGGCCCTGCTGAGTCCCCGAGTGCCTCCTGAGTTCCTGCCACCACCCTTGGGCCGGGATGTGGTGCCACCTTGTGCGTAGAAGCCCTGCACACAGGCAAGAAGCCCCTAGGCCCGCGGGCGCGCACCCGACCCTGGAGCCCCCTGGCTGCTGCAGCCACAGGGAACGGCGGGTTCTGAGTTGGCAGCCCCCATTCCCGAAGCATCCACGGGCAGTTCCCCGAAGGGCTGACACCGGCTGCGCCTCAGCAGCCAGACAACCTCCCTCCCTCTGGTCGGGCACTGCAAGCCACACAGCCACTTGTGTCCCCTGTGTCCCTGGAGGCCGCAGCGCGTTTTGGGTTTTGGCGCGGACGGGCCCCTCTCGGCTTCCGTAGTCCATTTGCCCCGGAGCCTGCCAGACCCCTTGCCCCAGGGGCGGGCCCTGCTGAGTCCCTGAGTGCCTCCTGAGTTCCTGCCACCACCCTTGGGCCGGGATGTGGTGCCACCTTGTGCGTAGAAGCCCTGCACACAGGCAAGAAGCCCCCCAGGCCCGCGGGCGCGCCCGACCCCTGGAGCCCCCTGGCTGGCTGCAGCCACAGGGAACGGGGGTTCTGAGTTGGCAGCCCCCATTCCCGAAGCATCCACGGGCAGTTCCCCGAAAGGGCTGACACCGGCTGCGCCTCAGCAGCCAGACAACCTCCCTCCCTCTGGTCGGGCACTGCAAGCCACACAGCCACTTGTGTCCCCTGTGTCCCTGGAGGCCCGCAGCGCGTTTTGGGTTTTGGCGCGGACGGGCCCCTCTCGGCTTCCGTAGTCCATTTGCCCCGGAGCCTGCCAGACCCCCTTGCCCCAGGGGCGGGCCCTGCTGAGTCCCCGAGTGCCTCCTGAGTTCCTGCCACCCACCCTTGGGCCGGGATGTGGTGCCACCTTGTGCATAGAAGCCCTGCACACAGGCAAGAAGCCCCTAGGCCCCGCGGGGCGCCCCGACCCTGGAGCCCCCTGGCTGGCTGCAGCCACAGGGAACGGGGGTTCTGAGTTGGCAGCCCCCATTCCCGAAGCATCCACGGGCAGTTCCCCGAAGGGCTGACACCGGCTGCGCCCTCAGCAGCCAGACAACCTCCCTCCCTCTGGTCGGGCACTGCAAGCCACACAGCCACTTGTGTCCCCTGTGTCCCTGGAGGCCGCAGCGCGTTTTGGGTTTTGGCGCGGACGGGCCCCTCTCGGTTTCCGTAGTCCATTTGCCCCGGAGCCTGCCAGACCCCTTGCCCCAGGGGCGGGCCCTGCTGAGTCCCTGGGTGCCTCCTGAGTTCCTGCCACCACCCTTGGGCGGGATGAGGTGCCACCTTGTGCGTAGAAGCCCTGCACACAGGCAAGAAGCCCCCCAGGCCCGCGGGCGCGTCCGACCCTGGAGCCCCCTGGCTGGCTGCAGCCACAGGGAACGGGGGTACTGAGTTGGCAGCCCCCATTCCGGAAGCATCCATGGGCAGTTCCCCGAAGGGCTGACACCGGCTGCGCCTCAGCAGCCAGACAACCTCCCTCCCTCTGGTCGGGCACTGCAAGCCACACAGCCACTTGTGTCCCCTGTGTCCCTGGAGGCCGCAGCGCGTTTTGGGTTTTGGCGCGGACGGGCCCCTCTCGGCTTCCGTAGTCCATTTGCCCCGGAGCCTGCCAGACCCCTTGCCCCAGGGGCGGGCCCTGCTGAGTCCCTGAGTGCCTCCTGAGTTCCTGCCACCACCCTTGGGCCGGGATGTTGTGCCACCTTGTGCGTAGAAGCCCTGCACACAGGCAAGAAGCCCCTAGGCCCGCGGGCGCACCCGACCCTGGAGCCCCCTGGCTGGCTGCAGCCCACAGGGAACGGGGGTTCTGAGTTGGCAGCCCCCCATTCCCGAAGCATCCACGGGCAGTTCCCCGAAGGGCTGACACCGGCTGCGCCTCAGCAGCCAGACAACCTCCCTCCCTCTGGTCGGGTACTGCAAGCCACACAGCCACTTGTGTCCCCTGTGTCCCTGGAGGCCGCAGCGCGTTTTGGGTTTTGGCGCGGACGGGCCCCTCTCGGCTTCCGTAGTCCATTTGCCCCGGAGCCTGCCAGACCCCTTGCCCCAGGGGCGGGCCCTGCTGAGTCCCTGAGTGCCTCCTGAGTTCCTGCCACCACCCTTGGGCCGGGATGTGGTGCCACCTTGTGCGTAGAAGCCCTGCACACAGGCAAGAAGCCCCCCAGGCCCGCGGGCGCGCCCGACCCTGGAGCCCCCTGGCTGGCTGCAGCCACAGGAACGGGGGTTCTGAGTTGGCAGCCCCCATTCCCGAAGCATCCACGGGCAGTTCCCCGAAGGGCTGACACCGGCTGCGCCTCAGCAGCCAGACAACCTCCCTCCCTCTGGTCGGGCACTGCAAGCCACACAGCCACTTGTGTCCCCTGTGTCCCTGGAGGCCGCAGCGCGTTTTGGGTTTTGGCGCGGACGGGCCCCTCTCGGCTTCCGTAGTCCATTTGCCCCGGAGCCTGCCAGACCCCTGGCCCCAGAGGCGGGCCCCTGCTGAGTCCCCGAGCGCCTCCTGAGTTCCTGCCAACCAACCCCTTCGGCCGGCGGATGAGGTGCCACCTTGTGCGTAGAAGCCCTGCACACAGGCAAGAAGCCCCCCAGGCCCGCGGCGCCGGCCCGACCCTGGAGCCCCCTGGCTGGCTGCAGCCACAGGGAACGGGGGTACTGAGTGGCAGCCCCCCCATTCCCGAAGCATCCACGGGCAGTTCCCCGAAGGGCTGACACCGGCTGCGCCTCAGCAGCCAGACAACCTCCCTCCCTCTGGTCTGCACTGCAAGCCACACAGCCACTTGTGTCCCCTGTGTCCCTGGAGGCCGCAGCGCATTTTGGGTTTTGGCGCGGATGGGCCCCTCTCGGCTTCCGTAGTCCATTTGCCCCCGGAGCTTGCCAGACCCCTGGCCCCAGGGGCGGGCCCTGCTGAGTCCCCGAGCGCCTCCTGGGTTCCTGCCACCACCCCTTGGGCCGGGATGAGGTGCCACCTTGTGCGTAGAAGCCCTGCACACAGGCAAGAAGCCCCTAGGCCCCGCGGGCGCGCCCGACCCTGGAGCCCCCTGGCTGGCTGCAGCCACAGGGAACGGGGGTTCTGAGTTGGCAGCCCCCATTCCCGAAGCATCCACGGGCAGTTCCCCGAAGGGCTGACACCGGCTGCGCCTCAGCAGCCAGACAACCTCCCTCCCTCTGGTCGGGCACTGCAAGCCACACAGCCACTTGTGTCCCCTGTGTCCCTGGAGGCCGCAGCGCGTTTTGGGTTTTGGCGCGGACGGGCCCCTCTCGGTTTCCGTAGTCCATTTGCCCCGGAGCCTGCCAGACCCCTTGCCCCAGGGGCGGGCCCTGCTGAGTCCCTGGGTGCCTCCTGAGTTCCTGCCACCACCCTTGGGCCGGGATGAGGTGCCACCTTGTGCGTAGAAGCCCTGCACACAGGCAAGAAGCCCCCCCAGGCCCCGCGGGCGCGTCCGACCCTGGAGCCCCCTGGCTGGCTGCAGCCACAGGGAACGGGGGTACTGAGGTTGGCAGCCCCCCATTCCGGAAGCATCCATGGGCAGTTCCCCGAAGGGCTGACACCGGCTGCGCCTCAGCAGCCAGACAACCTCCCTCCCTCTGGTCGGGCACTGCAAGCCACACAGCCACTTGTGTCCCCTGTGTCCCTGGAGGCCGCAGCGCGTTTTGGGTTTTGGCGCGGACGGGCCCCTCTCGGCTTCCGTAGTCCATTTGCCCCGGAGCCTGCCAGACCCCTTGCCCCAGGGGCGGGCCCTGCTGAGTCCCTGAGTGCCTCCTGAGTTCCTGCCACCACCCTTGGGCCGGGATGTGGTGCCACCTTGTGCGTAGAAGGCCTGCACACAGGCAAGAAGCCCCCCAGGCCCGCGGGCGCGCCCGACCCTGGAGCCCCCTGGCTGGCTGCAGCCACAGGGAACGGGGGATCTTAGTTGGCAGCCCCCATTCCCGAAGCATCCACGGACAGTTCCCCTAAGGGCTGACACCGGCTGCGCCTCAGCAGCCAGACAACCTCCCTCCCTCTGGTCGGGCACTGCAAGCCACACAGCCACTTGTGTCCCCTGTGTCCCTGGAGGCCGCAGCGCGTTTTGGGTTTTGGCGCGGACGGGCCCCTCTCGGTTTCCGTAGTCCATTTGCCCCGGAGCCTGCCAGACCCCTTGCCCCAGGGGCGGGCCCTGCTGAGTCCCTGAGTGCCTCCTGAGTTCCTGCCACCACCCTTGGGCCGGGATGTGGTGCCACCTTGTGCGTAGAAGCCCTGCACACAGGCAAGAAGCCCCCCAGGCCCGCGGGCGCGCCCGACCCTGGAGCCCCCTGGCTGGCTGCAGCCACAGGGAACGGGGGTTCTGAGTTGGCAGCCCCCATTCCCGAAGCATCCACGGGCAGTTCCCCGAAGGGCTGACACCGGCTGCGCCTCAGCAGCCAGACATCCTCCCTCCCTCTGGTCGGGCACTGCAAGCCACACAGCCACTTGTGTCCCCTGTGTCCCTGGAGGCCGCAGCGCGTTTTGGGTTTTGGCGCGGACGGGCCCCTCTCGGCTTCGGTAGTCCATTTGCCCCGGAGCCTGCCAGACCCCTTGCCCCAGGGGCGGGCCCTGCTGAGTCCCCGAGTGCCTCCTGAGTTCCTGCCACCACCCTTGGGCCGGGATGTGGTGCCACCTTGTGCATAGAAGCCCTGCACACAGGCAAGAAGCCCCTAGGCCCGCGGGCGCGCCCGACCCTGGAGCCCCCTGGCTGGCTGCAGCCACAGGGAACGGGGGTTCTGAGTTGGCAGCCCCCATTCCCGAAGCATCCACGGGCAGTTCCCCGAAGGGCTGACACCGGCTGCGCCTCAGCAGCCAGACAACCTCCCTCCCTCTGGTCGGGCACTGCAAGCCACACAGCCACTTGTGTCCCCTGTGTCCCTGGAGGCCGCAGCGCGTTTTGGGTTTTGGCGCGGACGGGCCCCTCTCGGCTTCGGTAGTCCATTTGCCCCGGAGCCTGCCAGACCCCTTGCCCCAGGGGCGGGCCCTGCTGAGTCCCCGAGTGCCTCCTGAGTTCCTGCCACCACCCTTGGGCCGGGATGTTGTGCCACCTTGTGCATAGAAGCCCTGCACACAGGCAAGAAGCCACTAGGCCCGCGGGCGCGCCCGACCCTGGAGCCCCCTGGCTGGCTGCAGCCACAGGGAACGGGGGTTCTGAGTTGGCAGCCCCCATTCCCGAAGCATCCATGGGCAGTTCCCCGAAGGGCTGACACCGGCTGCGCCTCAGCAGCCAGACAACCTCCCTCCCTCTGGTCGGGCACTGCAAGCCACACAGCCACTTCTGTCCCCTGTGTCCCTGGAGGCCGCAGCGCATTTTGGGTTTTGGCGCGGACGGGCCCCTCTCGGCTTCCGTAGTCCATTTGCCACCGGAGCTTGCCAGACCCCTGGCCCCAGGGGCGGGCCCTGCTGAGTCCCCGAGCGCCTCCTGGGTTCCTGCCACCACCCTTGGGCCGGGATGAGGTGCCACCTTGTGCGTAGAAGCCCTGCACACAGGCAAGAAGCCCCTAGGCCCGCGAGCGCGCCCGACCCTGGAGCCCCCTGGCTGGCTGCAGCCACAGGGAACGGGGGTTCTGAGTTGGCAGCCCCCATTCCCGAAGCATCCACGGGCAGTTCCCCGAAGGGCTGACACCGGCTGCGCCTCAGCAGCCAGACAACCTCCCTCCCTCTGGTCGGGCACTGCAAGCCACACAGCCACTTGTGTCCCCTGTGTCCCTGGAGGCCGCAGCGCGTTTTGGGTTTTGGCGCGGACGGGCCCCTCTCGGTTTCCGTAGTCCATTTGCCCCGGAGCCTGCCAGACCCCTTGCCCCAGGGGCGGGCCCTGCTGAGTCCCTGGGTGCCTCCTGAGTTCCTGCCACCACCCTTGGGCCGGGATGAGGTGCCACCTTGTGCGTAGAAGCCCTGCACACAGGCAAGAAGCCCCCCAGGCCCGCGGGCGCGTCCGACCCTGGAGCCCCCTGGCTGGCTGCAGCCACAGGGAACGGGGGTACTGAGTTGGCAGCCCCCATTCCGGAAGCATCCATGGGCAGTTCCCCGAAGGGCTGACACCGGCTGCGCCTCAGCAGCCAGACAACCTCCCTCCCTCTGGTCGGGCACTGCAAGCCACACAGCCACTTGTGTCCCCTGTGTCCCTGGAGGCCGCAGCGCGTTTTGGGTTTTGGCGCGGACGGGCCCCTCTCGGCTTCCGTAGTCCATTTGCCCCGGAGCCTGCCAGACCCCTTGCCCCAGGGGCGGGCCCTGCTGAGTCCCTGAGTGCCTCCTGAGTTCCTGCCACCACCCTTGGGCCGGGATGTGGTGCCACCTTGTGCGTAGAAGGCCTGCACACAGGCAAGAAGCCCCCCAGGCCCGCGGGCGCGCCCGACCCTGGAGCCCCCTGGCTGGCTGCAGCCACAGGGAACGGGGGTTCTGAGTTGGCAGCCCCCATTCCCGAAGCATCCACGGGCAGTTCCCCGAAGGGCTGACACCGGCTGCGCCTCAGCAGCCAGACAACCTCCCTCCCTCTGGTCGGGCACTGCAAGCCACACAGCCACTTGTGTCCCCTTTGTCCCTGGAGGCCGCAGCGCGTTTTGGGTTTTGGCGCGGACGGGCCCCTCTCGGCTTCCGTAGTCCATTTGCCCCGGAGCCTACCAGACCCCTGGCACCAGAGGCGGGCCCTGCTGAGTCCCCGAGCGCCTCCTGAGTTCCTGCCACCACCCTTGGGCCGGGATGAGGTGCCACCTTGTGCGTAGAAGCCCTGCACACAGGCAAGAAGCCCCCCAGGCCCGCGGGCGCGCCCGACCCTGGAGCCCCCTGGCTGGCTGCAGCCACAGGGAACGGGGGTTCTGAGTTGGCAGCCCCCATTCCCGAAGCATCCACGGGCAGTTCCCCGAAGGGCTGACACCAGCTGCGCCTCAGCAGCCAGACAACCTCCCTCCCTCTGGTCCGGCACTGCAAGCCACACAGCCACTTGTGTCCCCTGTGTCCCTGGAGGCCGCAGCGCATTTTGGCTTTTGGCGCGGACGGGCCCCTCTCGGCTTCCGTAGTCCATTTGCCCCCGGAGCTTGCCAGACCCCTGGCCCCAGGGGCGGGCCCTGCTGAGTCGGCGAGCGCCTCCTGGGTTCCTGCCACCACCCTTGGGCCGGGATGAGGTGCCACCTTGTGCGTAGAAGCCCTGCACACAGGCAAGAAGCCCCTAGGCCCGCGGGCGCGCCCGACCCTGGAGCCCCCTGGCTGGCTGCAGCCACAGGGAACGGGGGTTCTGAGTTGGCAGCCCCCATTCCCGAAGCATCCACGGGCAGTTCCCCTAAGGGCTGACACCGGCTGCGCCTCAGCAGCCAGACAACCTCCCTCCCTCTGGTCGGGCACTGCAAGCCACACAGCCACTTGTGTCCCCTGTGTCCCTGGAGGCCGCAGCGCGTTTTGGGTTTTGGCGCGGACGGGCCCCTCTCGGCTTCCGTAGTCCATTTGCCCCGGAGCCTGCCAGACCCCTTGCCCCAGGGGCGGGCCCTGCTGAGTCCCCGAGTGCCTCCTGAGTTCCTGCCACCACCCTTGGGCCGGGATGTTGTGCCACCTTGTGCGTAGAAGCCCTGCACACAGGCAAGAAGCCCCTAGGCCCGCGGGCGCACCCGACCCTGGAGCCCCCTGGCTGGCTGCAGCCACAGGGAACGGGGGTTCTGAGTTGGCAGCCCCCATTCCCGAAGCATCCACGGGCAGTTCCCCGAAGGGCTGACACCGGCTGCGCCTCAGCAGCCAGACAACCTCCCTCCCTCTGGTCGGGCACTGCAAGCCACACAGCCACTTGTGTCCCCTGTGTCCCTGGAGGCCGCAGCGCGTTTTGGGTTTTGGCGCGGACGGGCCCCTCTCGGCTTCCGTAGTCCATTTGCCCCGGAGCCTGCCAGACCCCTTGCCCCAGGGGCGGGCCCTGCTGAGTCCCTGAGTGCCTCCTGAGTTCCTGCCACCACCCTTGGGCCGGGATGTGGTGCCACCTTGTGCGTAGAAGCCCTGCACACAGGCAAGAAGCCCCCCAGGCCCGCGGGCGCGCCCGACCCTGGAGCCCCCTGGCTGGCTGCAGCCACAGGGAACGGGGGTTCTGATCTGAGTTGGCAGCCCCCATTCCCGAAGCATCCACGGGCAGTTCCCCGAAGGGCTGACACCGGCTGCGCCTCAGCAGCCAGACAACCTCCCTCCCTCTGGTCGGGCACTGCAAGCCACACAGCCACTTGTGTCCCCTGTGTCCCTGGAGGCCGCAGCGCGTTTTGGGTTTTGGCGCGGACGGGCCCCTCTCGGCTTCCGTAGTCCATTTGCCCCGGAGCCTACCAGACCCCTGGCCCCAGAGGCGGGCCCTGCTGAGTCCCCGAGCGCCTCCTGAGTTCCTGCCACCACCCTTGGGCCGGGATGAGGTGCCACCTTGTGCGTAGAAGCCCTGCACACAGGCAAGAAGCCCCCCAGGCCCGCGGGCGCGCCCGACCCTGGAGCCCCCTGGCTGGCTGCAGCCACAGGGAACGGGGGTACTGAGTTGGCAGCCCCCATTCCCGAAGCATCCACGGGCAGTTCCCCGAAGGGCTGACACCGGCTGCGCCTCAGCAGCCAGACAACCTCCCTCCCTCTGGTCGGGCACTGCAAGCCACACAGCCACTTGTGTCCCCTGTGTCCCTGGAGGCCGCAGCGCGTTTTGGGTTTTGGCGCGGACGGGCCCCTCTCGGCTTCCGTAGTCCATTTGCCCCGGAGCCTGCCAGACCCCTGGCCCCAGAGGCGGGCCCTGCTGAGTCCCCGAGCGCCTCCTGAGTTCCTGCCACCACCCTTGGGCCGGGATGAGGTGCCACCTTGTGCGTAGAAGCCCTGCACACAGGCAAGAAGCCCCCCAGGCCCGCGGGCGCGCCCGACCCTGGAGCCCCCTGGCTGGCTGCAGCCACAGGGAACGGGGGTTCTGAGTTGGCAGCCCCCATTCCCGAAGCATCCACGGGCAGTTCCCCGAAGGGCTGACACCGGCTGCACCTCAGCAGCCAGACAACCTCCCTCCCTCTGGTCGGGCACTGCAAGCCACACAGCCACTTGTGTCCCCTGTGTCCCTGGAGGCCGCAGCGCGTTTTGGGTTTTGGCGCGGACGGGCCGCACTCGGCTTCCGTTGTCCATTTGCCCCCGGAGCCTGCCAGACCCCTGGCCCCATGGGCGGGCCCTGCTGAGTCCCCAAGCGCCTCCTGGGTTCCTACCACCACCCTTGGGCCGGGATGAAGTGCCACCTTGTGCGTAGAAGCCCTGCACACAGGCAAGAAGCCCCCCAGGCCCGCGGGCGCGCCCGACCCTGGAGCCCCCTGGCTGGCTGCAGCCACAGGGAACGGGGGTTCTGAGTTGGCAGCCCCCATTCCCGAAGCATCCACGGGCAGTTCCCCGAAGGGCTGACACCGGCTGCGCCTCAGCAGCCAGACAACCTCCCTCCCTCTGGTCGGGCACTGCAAGCCACACAGCCACTTGTGTCCCCTGTGTCCCTGGAGGCCGCAGCGCGTTTTGGGTTTTGGCGCGGACGGGCCCCTCTCGGCTTCCGTGGTCCATTGGCCCCCGGAGCCTGCCAGACCCCTGGCCCCAGGGGCGGGCCCTGCTGAGTCCCCGAGCGCCTCCTGAGTTCCTGCCACCACCCTTGGGCCGGGATGAGGTGCCACCTTGTGCGTAGAAGCCCTGCACACAGGCAAGAAGCCCCCCAGGCCCGCGGGCGCGCCCGACCCTGGAGCCCCCTGGCTGGCTGCAGCCACAGGGAACGGGGGTTCTGAGTTGGCAGCCCCCATTCCCGAAGCATCCACGGGCAGTTCCCCGAAGGGCTGACACCGGCTGCGCCTCAGCAGCCAGACAACCTCCCTCCCTCTGGTCGGGCACTGCAAGCCACACAGCCACTTGTGTCCCCTGTGTCCCTGGAGGCCGCAGCGCGTTTTGGGTTTTGGCACGGACGGGCCCCTCTCGGCTTCCGTAGTCCATTTGCCCCCGGAGCCTGCCAGACCGCTGGCCCCAGGGGCGGGCCCTGCTGAGTCCCCGAGCGCCTCCTGAGTTCCTGCCACCGCCCTTGGGCCGGGATGAGGTGCCACCTTGTGCGTAGAAGCCCTGCACACAGGCAAGAAGTCCCCCAGGCCCGCGGGCGCGCCCGACCCTGGAGCCCCCTGGCTGGCTGCAGCCACAGGGAACGGGGGTACTGAGTTGGCAGCCCCCATTCCGGAAGCATCCATGGGCAGTTCCCCGAAGGGCTGACACCGGCTGCGCCTCAGCAGCCAGACAACCTCCCTCCCTCTGGTCGGGCACTGCAAGCCACACAGCCACTTGTGTCCCCTGTGTCCCTGGAGGCCGCAGCGCGTTTTGGGTTTTGGCGCGGACGGGCCCCTCTCGGCTTCCGTAGTCCATTTGCCCCGGAGCCTGCCAGACCCCTTGCCCCAGGGGCGGGCCCTGCTGAGTCCCTGAGTGCCTCCTGAGTTCCTGCCACCACCCTTGGGCCGGGATGTGGTGCCACCTTGTGCGTAGAAGCCCTGCACACAGGCAAGAAGCCCCCCAGGCCCGCGGGCGCGCCCGACCCTGGAGCCCCCTGGCTGGCTGCAGCCACAGGGAACGGTGGATCTTAGTTGGCAGCCCCCATTCCCGAAGCATCCACGGACAGTTCCCCTAAGGGCTGACACCGGCTGCGCCTCAGCAGCCAGACAACCTCCCTCCCTCTGGTCGGGCACTGCAAGCCACACAGCCACTTGTGTCCCCTGTGTCCCTGGAGGCCGCAGCGCGTTTTGGGTTTTGGCGCGGACGGGCCCCTCTCGGCTTCCGTAGTCCATTTGCCCCGGAGCCTGCCAGACCCCTTGCCCCAGGGGCGGGCCCTGCTGAGTCCCTGAGTGCCTCCTGAGTTCCTGCCACCACCCTTGGGCCGGGATGTGGTGCCACCTTGTGCGTAGAAGCCCTGCACACAGGCAAGAAGCCCCCCAGGCCCGCGGGCGCGCCCGACCCTGGAGCCCCCTGGCTGGCTGCAGCCACAGGGAACGGGGGTTCTGAGTTGGCAGCCCCCATTCCCGAAGCATCCACGGGCAGTTCCCCGAAGGGCTGACACCGGCTGCGCCTCAGCAGCCAGACAACCTCCCTCCCTCTGGTCGGGCACTGCAAGCCACACAGCCACTTGTGTCCCCTGTGTCCCTGGAGGCCGCAGCGCGTTTTGGGTTTTGGCGCGGACGGGCCCCTCTCGGCTTCCGTAGTCCATTTGCCCCGGAGCCTGCCAGACCCCTGGCCCCAGAGGCGGGCCCTGCTGAGTCCCCGAGCGCCTCCTGAGTTCCTGCCACCACCCTTGGGCCGGGATGAGGTGCCACCTTGTGCGTAGAAGCCCTGCACACAGGCAAGAAGCCCCCCAGGCCCGCGGGCGCGCCCGACCCTGGAGCCCCCTGGCTGGCTGCAGCCACAGGGAACGGGGGTACTGAGTTGGCAGCCCCCATTCCCGAAGCATCCACGGGCAGTTCCCCGAAGGGCTGACACCGGCTGCGCCTCAGCAGCCAGACAACCTCCCTTCCTCTGGTCCTGCACTGCAAGCCACACAGCCACTTGTGTCCCCTGTGTCCCTGGAGGCCGCAGCGCATTTTGGGTTTTGGCGCGGATGGGCCCCTCTCGGCTTCCGTAGTCCATTTGCCCCCGGAGCTTGCCAGACCCCTGGCCCCAGGGGCGGGCCCTGCTGAGTCCCCGAGCGCCTCCTGGGTTCCTGCCACCACCCTTGGGCCGGGATGAGGTGCCACCTTGTGCGTAGAAGCCCTGCACACAGGCAAGAAGCCCCTAGGCCCGCGGGCGCGCCCGACCCTGGAGCCCCCTGGCTGGCTGCAGCCACAGGGAACGGGGGTTCTGAGTTGGCAGCCCCCATTCCCGAAGCATCCACGGGCAGTTCCCCGAAGGGCTGACACCGGCTGCGCCTCAGCAGCCAGACAACCTCCCTCCCTCTGGTCGGGCACTGCAAGCCACACAGCCACTTGTGTCCCCTGTGTCCCTGGAGGCCGCAGCGCGTTTTGGGTTTTGGCGCGGACGGGCCCCTCTCGGCTTCCGTAGTCCATTTGCCCCGGAGCCTGCCAGACCCCTGGCCCCAGGGGCGGGCCCTGCTGAGTCCCCGAGTGCCTCCTGAGTTCCTGCCACCACCCTTGGGCCGGGATGTTGTGCCACCTTGTGCGTAGAAGCCCTGCACACAGGCAAGAAGCCCCTAGGCCCGCGGGCGCACCCGACCCTGGAGCCCCCTGGCTGGCTGCAGCCACAGGGAACGGGGGTTCTGAGTTGGCAGCCCCCATTCCCGAAGCATCCACGGGCAGTTCCCCGAAGGGCTGACACCGGCTGCGCCTCAGCAGCCAGACAACCTCCCTCCCTCTGGTCGGGCACTGCAAGCCACACAGCCACTTGTGTCCCCTGTGTCCCTGGAGGCCGCAGCGCGTTTTGGGTTTTGGCGCGGACGGGCCCCTCTCGGCTTCCGTAGTCCATTTGCCCCGGAGCCTGCCAGACCCCTTGCCCCAGGGGCGGGCCCTGCTGAGTCCCTGAGTGCCTCCTGAGTTCCTGCCACCACCCTTGGGCCGGGATGTGGTGCCACCTTGTGCGTAGAAGCCCTGCACACAGGCAAGAAGCCCCCCAGGCCCGCGGGCGCGCCCGACCCTGGAGCCCCCTGGCTGGCTGCAGCCACAGGGAACGGTGGATCTTAGTTGGCAGCCCCCATTCCCGAAGCATCCACGGGCAGTTCCCCGAAGGGCTGACACCGGCTGCGCCTCAGCAGCCAGACAACCTCCCTCCCTCTGGTCGGGCACTGCAAGCCACACAGCCACTTGTGTCCCCTGTGTCCCTGGAGGCCGCAGCGCGTTTTGGGTTTTGGCGCGGACGGGCCCCTCTCGGCTTCCGTAGTCCATTTGCCCCGGAGCCTGCCAGACCCCTGGCCCCAGAGGCGGGCCCTGCTGAGTCCCCGAGCGCCTCCTGAGTTCCTGCCACCACCCTTGGGCCGGGATGAGGTGCCACCTTGTGCGTAGAAGCCCTGCACACAGGCAAGAAGCCCCCCAGGCCCGCGGGCGCGCCCGACCCTGGAGCCCCCTGGCTGGCTGCAGCCACAGGGAACGGGGGTACTGAGTTGGCAGCCCCCATTCCCGAAGCATCCACGGGCAGTTCCCCGAAGGGCTGACACCGGCTGCGCCTCAGCAGCCAGACAACCTCCCTTCCTCTGGTCCTGCACTGCAAGCCACACAGCCACTTGTGTCCCCTGTGTCCCTGGAGGCCACAGCGCATTTTGGGTTTTGGCGCGGATGGGCCCCTCTCGGCTTCCGTAGTCCATTTGCCCCCGGAGCTTGCCAGACCCCTGGCCCCAGGGGCGGGCCCTGCTGAGTCCCCGAGCGCCTCCTGGGTTCCTGCCACCACCCTTGGGCCGGGATGAGGTGCCACCTTGTGCGTAGAAGCCCTGCACACAGGCAAGAAGCCCCTAGGCCCGCGGGCGCGCCCGACCCTGGAGCCCCCTGGCTGGCTGCAGCCACAGGGAACGGGGGTTCTGAGTTGGCAGCCCCCATTCCCGAAGCATCCACGGGCAGTTCCCCGAAGGGCTGACACCGGCTGCGCCTCAGCAGCCAGACAACCTCCCTCCCTCTGGTCGGGCACTGCAAGCCACACAGCCACTTGTGTCCCCTGTGTCCCTGGAGGCCGCAGCGCGTTTTGGGTTTTGGCGCGGACGGGCCCCTCTCGGTTTCCGTAGTCCATTTGCCCCGGAGCCTGCCAGACCCCTTGCCCCAGGGGCGGGCCCTGCTGAGTCCCTGGGTGCCTCCTGAGTTCCTGCCACCACCCTTGGGCCGGGATGAGGTGCCACCTTGTGCGTAGAAGCCCTGCACACAGGCAAGAAGCCCCCCAGGCCCGCGGGCGCGTCCGACCCTGGAGCCCCCTGGCTGGCTGCAGCCACAGGGAACGGGGGTACTGAGTTGGCAGCCCCCATTCCGGAAGCATCCATGGGCAGTTCCCCGAAGGGCTGACACCGGCTGCGCCTCAGCAGCCAGACAACCTCCCTCCCTCTGGTCGGGCACTGCAAGCCACACAGCCACTTGTGTCCCCTGTGTCCCTGGAGGCCGCAGCGCGTTTTGGGTTTTGGCGCGGAAGGGCCCCTCTCGGCTTCCGTAGTCCATTTGCCCCGGAGCCTGCCAGACCCCTGGCCCCAGAGGCGGGCCCTGCTGAGTCCCCGAGCGCCTCCTGAGTTCCTGCCACCACCCTTGGGCCGGGATGTGGTGCCACCTTGTGCGTAGAAGGCCTGCACACAGGCAAGAAGCCCCCCAGGCCCGCGGGCGCGCCCGACCCTGGAGCCCCCTGGCTGGCTGCAGCCACAGGGAACGGGGGTTCTGAGTTGGCAGCCCCCATTCCCGAAGCATCCACGGGCAGTTCCCCGAAGGGCTGACACCGGCTGCGCCTCAGCAGCCAGACAACCTCCCTCCCTCTGGTCGGGCACTGCAAGCCACACAGCCACTTGTGTCCCCTGTGTCCCTGGAGGCCGCAGCGCGTTTTGGGTTTTGGCGCGGACGGGCCCCTCTCGGCTTCCGTAGTCCATTTGCCCCAGAGCCTACCAGACCCCTGGCACCAGAGGCGGGCCCTGCTGAGTCCCCGAGCGCCTCCTGAGTTCCTGCCACCACCCTTGGGCCGGGATGAGGTGCCACCTTGTGCGTAGAAGCCCTGCACACAGGCAAGAAGCCCCCCAGGCCCGCGGGCGCGCCCGACCCTGGAGCCCCCTGGCTGGCTGCAGCCACAGGGAACGGGGGTTCTGAGTTGGCAGCCCCCATTCCCGAAGCATCCACGGGCAGTTCCCCGAAGGGCTGACACCAGCTGCGCCTCAGCAGCCAGACAACCTCCCTCCCTCTGGTCCGGCACTGCAAGCCACACAGCCACTTGTGTCCCCTGTGTCCCTGGAGGCCGCAGCGCATTTTGGCTTTTGGCGCGGACGGGCCCCTCTCGGCTTCCGTAGTCCATTTGCCCCCGGAGCTTGCCAGACCCCTGGCCCCAGGGGCGGGCCCTGCTGAGTCCCCGAGCACCTCCTGGGTTCCTGCCACCACCCTTGGGCCGGGATGAGGTGCCACCTTGTGCGTAGAAGCCCTGCACACAGGCAAGAAGCCCCTAGGCCCGCGGGCGCGCCCGACCCTGGAGCCCCCTGGCTGGCTGCAGCCACAGGGAACGGGGGTTCTGAGTTGGCAGCCCCCATTCCCGAAGCATCCACGGGCAGTTCCCCGAAGGGCTGACACCGGCTGCGCCTCAGCAGCCAGACAACCTCCCTCCCTCTGGTCGGGCACTGCAAGCCACACAGCCACTTGTGTCCCCTGTGTCCCTGGAGGCCGCAGCGCGTTTTGGGTTTTGGCGCGGACGGGCCCCTCTCGGCTTCCGTAGTCCATTTGCCCTGGAGCCTGCCAGAACCCTGGCCCCAGGGGCAGGCCCTGCTGAGTCCGCGAGCGCCTCCTGGGTTCCTGCCACCACCCTTGGGCCGGGATGAGGTGCCACCTTGTGCGTAGAAGCCCTGCACACAGGCAAGAAGCCCCCCAGGCCCGCGGGCGCGCCCTAACCTGGAGCCCCCTGGCTGGCTGCAGCCACAGGGAACGGGGGTTCTGAGTTGGCAGCCCCCATTCCCGAAGCATCCACGGGCAGCTCCCCGAAGGGCTGACACCGGCTGTGCCTCTGCAGCCAGACAACCTCCCTCCCTCTGGTCGGGCACTGCAAGCCACACAGCCACTTGTGTCCCCTGTGTCCCTGGAGGCCGCAGCGCGTTTTGGGTTTTGGCGCGGACGGGCCCCTCTCGGCTTCCGTAGTCCATTTGCCCCCGGAGCCTGCCAGACCGCTGGCCCCAGGGGCGGGCCCTGCTGAGTCCCCGAGCACCTCCTGGGTTCCTGCCAGCACCCTTGGGCCGGGATGAGGTGCCACCTTGTGCGTAGAAGCCCTGCACACAGGCAAGAAGCCCCACAGGCCCGCGGGCGCGCCCGACCCTGGAGCCCCCTGGCTGGCTGCAGCCACAGGGAACGGGGGTTCTGAGTTGGCAGCCCCCATTCCCGAAGCATCCACGGGCAGTTCCCCGAAGGGCTGACACCGGCTGCGCCTCAGCAGCCAGACAACCTCCCTCCCTCTGGTCGGGCACTGCAAGCCACACAGCCACTTGTGTCCCCTGTGTCCCTGGAGGCCGCAGCGCGTTTTGGGTTTTGGCGCGGACGGGCCCCTCTCAGCTTCCGTAGTCCATTTGCCCCGGAGCCTGCCAGACCCCTTGCCCCAGGG
>NW_026909327.1:0-74000 GCF_033115175.1 Lepus europaeus | reverse complement strand
GGAGACATTGCATGTCAGAGTTCTATAAACTGGGTGTAGGAGACGCAGCTTACAGAAGTTCTGTATCCTGGGGGTAGGGAAGCGCAGTATACCTGAGTTCTGTAACCTGAGTGTAGAGAGAAGCAGTTGATGGGCATTCTCTAGTCAGCATGTAGGAGACACAGCTTACGGAGTTCTGTAGCTTGGGAGTCGGCATCCACAGTATCCTGGGGTTCTGTAGCCTGAAATTAAGAGATGGAGCTTACAGGAGTTGTGCTGCTTGAAAGCAGACATTGGCAGTATAGCTGAGTTCAGTAGCCTGAGTGTAGAGAGAAGCAGTTGATGGGAGTTGCACAGCCTGTGTATAGAAGACGCAGCTTACGGGAGTTCTGTCACCAGCGTGTGGAAAGACACAGGTTACAGGAGTACCGTCGCCTGAGTGTAGGAGACGTTGTTTATGGGAGTTCTATAAACTGGGTGTAGGAGACGCAGCTTACAGGAAGTTCTTTAACCTGGGTGTAGGGAAAAGCAGTACACCTGAATTCTGTAACCTGCGTGCAGAGAGAAGCTTTTTTCGGGAATTCTGTCGTCAGTGTAGAGGAGACATTGCTTACAGGAATTTTGTTCATGGGAGTAGGTGTACGCAGTGTACTGGTGTTCTGTAGCCTGAATGTAAGAGATTCAGCTTACAGGAGTTCGGCCGCTTGATAGCAGGCGTTCACAGTATGCCTGAGTTCTGTAGCCTGAGTGAAGAGAGAAAAGCAGTTTACGGGAGCTGTGCAGCCTGAGTATAGAAGACGCAGCTTACAGAAGTTCTGTAACCTGGATGTAGGGAAACGCAGTATACCCGAGTTCTGTACCCTGAGTGTAGAGAGAAGCAGTTGATGGGAGTTGTGCAGCCTGTGTATAGAAGACGCAGCTTACGGGAGTTCTGTCACCAGCGTGTGGAAAGACACAGGTTACAGGAGTACCGTCGCCTGAGTGTAGGAGACGTTGTTTATGGGAGTTCTATAAACTGGGTGTAGGAGACGCAGTTTACAGAAGTTCTGTATCCTGGGGGTAGGGAAACGCAGTATACCTGAGTTCTGTAACCTGAGTGTAGAGAGAAGGAATTGACAGGAATTCTCTAGTCAGCGTGTAGGAGACACAGCTTACGGGAGTTTTGTCGCATGGGAGTAGGCATACACAGTACACTGGGGTTCTGTAGCCTGAAATTAGGAGATTGAGCTTACAGGAGTTGTGCTGCTTGATAGCAGGCATTGGCAGTATAGCTGAGTTCAGTAGCCTGAGGTAGAGAGAAGCAGCTTATGGGAGCTCTGTAGCCTGAGTGTAGGAGACACATCGTACAGGAGTTCTGTAGCTTGGGATTAGGCATAGGCAGTATAAGGGGCTTCTGTAGCCTGAGGGTAGGAGATGTAGCTTCCAGGAGTTCTGTTGCTCGGCAGTAGACGTATGCAGTGCGTGAGGGTTCTGTAGCCTGAGTGTAGGAGACGCAACCTACCGGAGTCCTGTAGCTTGGAAGTAGGCCTACGCAGTATACTGGAGTTCTGTAGCCTGAATGTAGGAGCTGCAGCTTACAGGTTCTGCAACTTGATAGCAGGCTTTCACAGTATACCTGTGTTCTGTAGCCTGTGTGTAGAGAAAAGCAGTTTACGGGAGCTGTGCAGCCTGAGTATAGAAGACGCAGTTTACAGAAGTTCTGTAACCTGGATGTAGGGAAACGCAGTATACCCGAGTTCTGTACCCTGAGTGTAGAGAGAAGCAGTTGATGGGCATTCTCTAGTCAGCATGTAGGAGACACAGCTTATGGGAGTTCTGTAGCTTGGGAGTCGGCATCCGCAGTATCCTGGGGTTCTGTAGCCTGAAATTAAGAGATGGAGCTTACAGGAGTTGTGCTGCTTGAAAGCAGACATTGGCAGTATAGCTGAGTTCAGTAGCCTGAGTGTAGAGAGAAGCAGTTGATGGGAGTTGCGCAGCCTGTGTATAGAAGACGCAGCTTACGGGAGTTCTGTCACCAGCGTGTAGAAAGAGACAGCTTACGGGAGTTCTGTAGCCTGAGTGTAGGAGACATTGCATGTCAGAGTTCTATAAACTGGGTGTAGGAGACGCAGCTTACAGAAGTTCTGTATCCTGGGGGTAGGGAAACGCAGTATACCTGAGTTCTGTACCCTGAGTGTAGAGAGAAGCAGTTGATGGGCATTCTCTAGTCAGCATGTAGGAGACACAGCTTATGGGAGTTCTGTAGCTTGGGAGTCGGCATCCGCAGTATCCTGGGGTTCTGTAGCCTGAAATTAAGAGATGGAGCTTACAGGAGTTGTGCTGCTTGAAAGTAGACATTGGCAGTATAGCTGAGTTCAGTAGCCTGAGTGTAGAGAGAAGCAGTTGATGGGAGTTGCGCAGCCTGTGTATAGAAGACGCAGCTTACGGGAGTTCTGTCACCAGCGTGTGGAAAGACACAGGTTACAGGAGTACCGTCGCCTGAGTGTAGGAGACGTTGTTTATGGGAGTTCTATAAACTGGGTGTAGGAGACGCAGCTTACAGGAAGTTCTTTAACCTGGGTGTAGGGAAAAGCAGTACACCTGAATTCTGTAACCTGCGTGCAGAGAGAAGCTTTTTTTGAGAATTCTGTCGTCAGCGTAAAGGAGACATTGCTTACGGGAATTTTGTTCATGGGAGTAGGTGTACGCAGTGTACTGGTGTTCTGTAGCCTGAATGTAAGAGATTCAGCTTACAGGAGTTCGGCCGCTTGATAGCAGGCGTTCACAGTATGCCTGAGTTCTGTAGCCTGAGTGAAGAGAGAAAAGCAGTTTACGGGAGCTGTGCAGCCTGAGTATAGAAGACGCAGCTTACAGAAGTTCTGTAACCTGGATGTAGGGAAACGCAGTATACCCGAGTTCTGTACCCTGAGTGTAGAGAGAAGCAGTTGATGGGAGTTGTGCAGCCTGTGTATAGAAGACGCAGCTTACGGGAGTTCTGTCACCAGCGTGTGGAAAGACACAGCTTACGGGAGTTCTGTAGCCTGAGTGTAGGAGACATTGCTTGTCAGAGTTCTATAAACTGGGTGTAGGAGACGCAGCTTACAGAAGTTCTGTATCCTGGGGGTAGGGAAACGCAGTATACCTGAGTTCTGTAACCTGAGTGTAGAGAGAAGGAATTGACAGGAATTCTCTAGTCAGCATGTAGGAGACACAGCTTATGGAGTTCTGTAGCTTGGGAGTCGGCATCCACAGTATCCTGGGGTTCTGTAGCCTGAAATTAAGAGATGGAGCTTACAGGAGTTGTGCTGCTTGAAAGCAGACATTGGCAGTATAGCTGAGTTCAGTAGCCTGAGTGTAGAGAGAAGCAGTTGATGGGAGTTGCACAGCCTGTGTATAGAAGACGCAGCTTACGGGAGTTCTGTCACCAGCGTGTGGAAAGACACAGGTTACAGGAGTACCGTCGCCTGAGTGTAGGAGACGTTGTTTATGGGAGTTCTATAAACTGGGTGTAGGAGACGCAGCTTACAGGAAGTTCTTTAACCTGGGTGTAGGGAAAAGCAGTACACCTGAATTCTGTAACCTGCGTGCAGAGAGAAGCTTTTTTTGAGAATTCTGTCATCAGCATAGAGGAGACATTGCTTACGGGAATTTTGTTCATGGGAGTAGGTGTACGCAGTGTACTGGTGTTCTGTAGCCTGAATGTAAGAGATTCAGCTTACAGGAGTTCGGCCGCTTGATAGCAGGCGTTCACAGTATGCCTGAGTTCTGTAGCCTGAGTGAAGAGAGAAAAGCAGTTTACGGGAGCTGTGCAGCCTGAGTATAGAAGACGCAGCTTACAGAAGTTCTGTAACCTGGATGTAGGGAAACGCAGTATACCCGAGTTCTGTACCCTGAGTGTAGAGAGAAGCAGTTGATGGGAGTTGTGCAGCCTGTGTATAGAAGACGCAGCTTACGGGAGTTCTGTCACCAGCGTGTGGAAAGACACAGCTTACGGGAGTTCTGTAGCCTGAGTGTAGGAGACATTGCATGTCAGAGTTCTGTAAACTGGGTGTAGGAGACGCAGCTTACAGAAGTTCTGTATCCTGGGGGTAGGGAAACGCAGTATACCTGAGTTCTGTAACCTGAGTGTAGAGAGAAGGAATTGACAGGAATTCTCTAGTCAGCGTGTAGGAGACACAGCTTACGGGAGTTTTGTCGCATGGGAGTAGGCATACACAGTACACTGGGGTTCTGTAGCCTGAAATTAGGAGATTGAGCTTACAGGAGTTCTGCTGCTTGATAGCAGGCATTGGCAGTATAGCTGAGTTCAGTAGCCTGAGGTAGAGAGAAGCAGCTTATGGGAGCTCTGTAGCCTGAGTGTAGGAGACACATCGTACAGGAGTTCTGTAGCTTGGGATTAGGCATAGGCAGTATAAGGGGCTTCTGTAGCCTGAGGGTAGGAGATGTAGCTTCCAGGAGTTCTGTTGCTCGGCAGTAGACGTATGCAGTGCGTGAGGGTTCTGTAGCCTGAGTGTAGGAGACGCAACCTACCGGAGTCCTGTAGCTTGGAAGTAGGCCTACGCAGTATACTGGAGTTCTGTAGCCTGAATGTAGGAGCTGCAGCTTACAGGTTCTGCAACTTGATAGCAGGCTTTCACAGTATACCTGTGTTCTGTAGCCTGTGTGTAGAGAAAAGCAGTTTACGGGAGCTGTGCAGCCTGAGTATAGAAGACGCAGCTTACAGAAGTTCTGTAACCTGGATGTAGGGAAACGCAGTATACCCGAGTTCTGTACCCTGAGTGTAGAGAGAAGCAGTTGATGGGCATTCTCTAGTCAGCATGTAGGAGACACAGCTTATGGGAGTTCTGTAGCTTGGGAGTCGGCATCCGCAGTATCCTGGGGTTCTGTAGCCTGAAATTAAGAGATGGAGCTTACAGGAGTTGTGCTGCTTGAAAGCAGACATTGGCAGTATAGCTGAGTTCAGTAGCCTGAGTGTAGAGAGAAGCAGTTGATGGGAGTTGCGCAGCCTGTGTATAGAAGACGCAGCTTACGGGAGTTCTGTCACCAGCGTGTAGAAAGAGACAGCTTACGGGAGTTCTGTAGCCTGAGTGTAGGAGACATTGCATGTCAGAGTTCTATAAACTGGGTGTAGGAGACGCAGCTTACAGAAGTTCTGTATCCTGGGGGTAGGGAAACGCAGTATACCTGAGTTCTGTACCCTGAGTGTAGAGAGAAGCAGTTGATGGGCATTCTCTAGTCAGCATGTAGGAGACACAGCTTATGGGAGTTCTGTAGCTTGGGAGTCGGCATCCGCAGTATCCTGGGGTTCTGTAGCCTGAAATTAAGAGATGGAGCTTACAGGAGTTGTGCTGCTTGAAAGTAGACATTGGCAGTATAGCTGAGTTCAGTAGCCTGAGTGTAGAGAGAAGCAGTTGATGGGAGTTGCGCAGCCTGTGTATAGAAGACGCAGCTTACGGGAGTTCTGTCACCAGCGTGTGGAAAGACACAGGTTACAGGAGTACCGTCGCCTGAGTGTAGGAGACGTTGTTTATGGGAGTTCTATAAACTGGGTGTAGGAGACGCAGCTTACAGGAAGTTCTTTAACCTGGGTGTAGGGAAAAGCAGTACACCTGAATTCTGTAACCTGCGTGCAGAGAGAAGCTTTTTTCGGGAATTCTGTCGTCAGTGTAGAGGAGACATTGCTTACAGGAATTTTGTTCATGGGAGTAGGTGTACGCAGTGTACTGGTGTTCTGTAGCCTGAATGTAAGAGATTCAGCTTACAGGAGTTCGGCCGCTTGATAGCAGGCGTTCACAGTATGCCTGAGTTCTGTAGCCTGAGTGAAGAGAGAAAAGCAGTTTACGGGAGCTGTGCAGCCTGAGTATAGAAGACGCAGCTTACAGAAGTTCTGTAACCTGGATGTAGGGAAACGCAGTATACCCGAGTTCTGTACCCTGAGTGTAGAGAGAAGCAGTTGATGGGAGTTGTGCAGCCTGTGTATAGAAGACGCAGCTTACGGGAGTTCTGTCACCAGCGTGTGGAAAGACACAGCTTACGGGAGTTCTGTAGCCTGAGTGTAGGAGACATTGCTTGTCAGAGTTCTATAAACTGGGTGTAGGAGACGCAGCTTACAGAAGTTCTGTATCCTGGGGGTAGGGAAACGCAGTATACCTGAGTTCTGTAACCTGAGTGTAGAGAGAAGGAATTGACAGGAATTCTCTAGTCAGCATGTAGGAGACACAGCTTATGGAGTTCTGTAGCTTGGGAGTCGGCATCCACAGTATCCTGGGGTTCTGTAGCCTGAAATTAAGAGATGGAGCTTACAGGAGTTGTGCTGCTTGAAAGCAGACATTGGCAGTATAGCTGAGTTCAGTAGCCTGAGTGTAGAGAGAAGCAGTTGATGGGAGTTGCACAGCCTGTGTATAGAAGACGCAGCTTACGGGAGTTCTGTCACCAGCGTGTGGAAAGACACAGGTTACAGGAGTACCGTCGCCTGAGTGTAGGAGACGTTGTTTATGGGAGTTCTATAAACTGGGTGTAGGAGACGCAGCTTACAGGAAGTTCTTTAACCTGGGTGTAGGGAAAAGCAGTACACCTGAATTCTGTAACCTGCGTGCAGAGAGAAGCTTTTTTTGAGAATTCTGTCGTCAGCGTAGAGGAGACATTGCTTACGGGAATTTTGTTCATGGGAGTAGGTGTACGCAGTGTACTGGTGTTCTGTAGCCTGAATGTAAGAGATTCAGCTTATAGGAGTTCGGCCGCTTGAAAGCAGGCGTTCACAGTATGCCTGAGTTCTGTAGCCTGATTGAAGAGAGAAAAGCAGTTTACGGGAGCTGTGCAGCCTGAGTATAGAAGACGCAGCTTACAGAAGTTCTGTAACCTGGATGTAGGGAAACGCAGTATACCCGAGTTCTGTACCCTGAGTGTAGAGAGAAGCAGTTGATGGGAGTTGTGCAGCCTGTGTATAGAAGACGCAGCTTACGGGAGTTCTGTCACCAGCGTGTGGAAAGACACAGCTTACGGGAGTTCTGTAGCCTGAGTGTAGGAGACATTGCTTGTCAGAGTTCTATAAACTGGGTGTAGGAGACGCAGCTTACAGAAGTTCTGTATCCTGGGGGTAGGGATACGCAGTATACCTGAGTTCTGTACCATGAGTGTAGAGAGAAGGAATTGACAGGAATTCTCTAGTCAGCATGTAGGAGACACAGCTTATGGGAGTTCTGTAGCTTGGGAGTCGGCATCCGCAGTATCCTGGGGTTCTGTAGCCTGAAATTAAGAGACGGAGCTTACAGGAGTTGTGCTGCTTGAAAGTAGACATTGGCAGTATAGCTGAGTTCAGTAGCCTGAGTGTAGAGAGAAGCAGTTGATGGGAGTTGCGCAGCCTGTGTATAGAAGACGCAGCTTACGGGAATTCTGTCACCAGCGTGTAGAAAGAGACAGCTTACGGGAGTTCTGTAGCCTGAGTGTAGGAGACATTGCATGTCAGAGTTCTATAAACTGGGTGTAGGAGACGCAGCTTACAGAAGTTCTGTATCCTGGGGGTAGGGAAGCGCAGTATACCTGAGTTCTGTAACCTGAGTGTAGAGAGAAGCAGTTGATGGGCATTCTCTAGTCAGCATGTAGGAGACACAGCTTACGGAGTTCTGTAGCTTGGGAGTCGGCATCCACAGTATCCTGGGGTTCTGTAGCCTGAAATTAAGAGATGGAGCTTACAGGAGTTGTGCTGCTTGAAAGCAGACATTGGCAGTATAGCTGAGTTCAGTAGCCTGAGTGTAGAGAGAAGCAGTTGATGGGAGTTGCACAGCCTGTGTATAGAAGACGCAGCTTACGGGAGTTCTGTCACCAGCGTGTGGAAAGACACAGGTTACAGGAGTACCGTCGCCTGAGTGTAGGAGACGTTGTTTATGGGAGTTCTATAAACTGGGTGTAGGAGACGCAGCTTACAGGAAGTTCTTTAACCTGGGTGTAGGGAAAAGCAGTACACCTGAATTCTGTAACCTGCGTGCAGAGAGAAGCTTTTTTCGGGAATTCTGTCGTCAGTGTAGAGGAGACATTGCTTACAGGAATTTTGTTCATGGGAGTAGGTGTACGCAGTGTACTGGTGTTCTGTAGCCTGAATGTAAGAGATTCAGCTTACAGGAGTTCGGCCGCTTGATAGCAGGCGTTCACAGTATGCCTGAGTTCTGTAGCCTGAGTGAAGAGAGAAAAGCAGTTTACGGGAGCTGTGCAGCCTGAGTATAGAAGACGCAGCTTACAGAAGTTCTGTAACCTGGATGTAGGGAAACGCAGTATACCCGAGTTCTGTACCCTGAGTGTAGAGAGAAGCAGTTGATGGGAGTTGTGCAGCCTGTGTATAGAAGACGCAGCTTACGGGAGTTCTGTCACCAGCGTGTGGAAAGACACAGGTTACAGGAGTACCGTCGCCTGAGTGTAGGAGACGTTGTTTATGGGAGTTCTATAAACTGGGTGTAGGAGACGCAGTTTACAGAAGTTCTGTATCCTGGGGGTAGGGAAACGCAGTATACCTGAGTTCTGTAACCTGAGTGTAGAGAGAAGGAATTGACAGGAATTCTCTAGTCAGCGTGTAGGAGACACAGCTTACGGGAGTTTTGTCGCATGGGAGTAGGCATACACAGTACACTGGGGTTCTGTAGCCTGAAATTAGGAGATTGAGCTTACAGGAGTTGTGCTGCTTGATAGCAGGCATTGGCAGTATAGCTGAGTTCAGTAGCCTGAGGTAGAGAGAAGCAGCTTATGGGAGCTCTGTAGCCTGAGTGTAGGAGACACATCGTACAGGAGTTCTGTAGCTTGGGATTAGGCATAGGCAGTATAAGGGGCTTCTGTAGCCTGAGGGTAGGAGATGTAGCTTCCAGGAGTTCTGTTGCTCGGCAGTAGACGTATGCAGTGCGTGAGGGTTCTGTAGCCTGAGTGTAGGAGACGCAACCTACCGGAGTCCTGTAGCTTGGAAGTAGGCCTACGCAGTATACTGGAGTTCTGTAGCCTGAATGTAGGAGCTGCAGCTTACAGGTTCTGCAACTTGATAGCAGGCTTTCACAGTATACCTGTGTTCTGTAGCCTGTGTGTAGAGAAAAGCAGTTTACGGGAGCTGTGCAGCCTGAGTATAGAAGACGCAGTTTACAGAAGTTCTGTAACCTGGATGTAGGGAAACGCAGTATACCCGAGTTCTGTACCCTGAGTGTAGAGAGAAGCAGTTGATGGGCATTCTCTAGTCAGCATGTAGGAGACACAGCTTATGGGAGTTCTGTAGCTTGGGAGTCGGCATCCGCAGTATCCTGGGGTTCTGTAGCCTGAAATTAAGAGATGGAGCTTACAGGAGTTGTGCTGCTTGAAAGCAGACATTGGCAGTATAGCTGAGTTCAGTAGCCTGAGTGTAGAGAGAAGCAGTTGATGGGAGTTGCGCAGCCTGTGTATAGAAGACGCAGCTTACGGGAGTTCTGTCACCAGCGTGTAGAAAGAGACAGCTTACGGGAGTTCTGTAGCCTGAGTGTAGGAGACATTGCATGTCAGAGTTCTATAAACTGGGTGTAGGAGACGCAGCTTACAGAAGTTCTGTATCCTGGGGGTAGGGAAACGCAGTATACCTGAGTTCTGTACCCTGAGTGTAGAGAGAAGCAGTTGATGGGCATTCTCTAGTCAGCATGTAGGAGACACAGCTTATGGGAGTTCTGTAGCTTGGGAGTCGGCATCCGCAGTATCCTGGGGTTCTGTAGCCTGAAATTAAGAGATGGAGCTTACAGGAGTTGTGCTGCTTGAAAGTAGACATTGGCAGTATAGCTGAGTTCAGTAGCCTGAGTGTAGAGAGAAGCAGTTGATGGGAGTTGCGCAGCCTGTGTATAGAAGACGCAGCTTACGGGAGTTCTGTCACCAGCGTGTGGAAAGACACAGGTTACAGGAGTACCGTCGCCTGAGTGTAGGAGACGTTGTTTATGGGAGTTCTATAAACTGGGTGTAGGAGACGCAGCTTACAGGAAGTTCTTTAACCTGGGTGTAGGGAAAAGCAGTACACCTGAATTCTGTAACCTGCGTGCAGAGAGAAGCTTTTTTCGGGAATTCTGTCTTCAGTGTAGAGGAGACATTGCTTACGGGAATTTTGTTCATGGGAGTAGGTGTACGCAGTGTACTGGTGTTCTGTAGCCTGAATGTAAGAGATTCAGCTTACAGGAGTTCGGCCGCTTGATAGCAGGCGTTCACAGTATGCCTGAGTTCTGTAGCCTGAGTGAAGAGAGAAAAGCAGTTTACGGGAGCTGTGCAGCCTGAGTATAGAAGACACAGCTTACAGAAGTTCTGTAACCTGGATGTAGGGAAACGCAGTATACCCGAGTTCTGTACCCTGAGTGTAGAGAGAAGCAGTTGATGGGAGTTGTGCAGCCTGTGTATAGAAGACGCAGCTTACGGGAGTTCTGTCACCAGCGTGTGGAAAGACACAGGTTACAGGAGTACCGTCGCCTGAGTGTAGGAGACGTTGTTTATGGGAGTTCTATAAACTGGGTGTAGGAGACGCAGTTTACAGAAGTTCTGTATCCTGGGGGTAGGGAAACGCAGTATACCTGAGTTCTGTAACCTGAGTGTAGAGAGAAGGAATTGACAGGAATTCTCTAGTCAGCGTGTAGGAGACACAGCTTACGGGAGTTTTGTCGCATGGGAGTAGGCATACACAGTACACTGGGGTTCTGTAGCCTGAAATTAGGAGATTGAGCTTACAGGAGTTGTGCTGCTTGATAGCAGGCATTGGCAGTATAGCTGAGTTCAGTAGCCTGAGGTAGAGAGAAGCAGCTTATGGGAGCTCTGTAGCCTGAGTGTAGGAGACACATCGTACAGGAGTTCTGTAGCTTGGGATTAGGCATAGGCAGTATAAGGGGCTTCTGTAGCCTGAGTGTAGGAGATGTAGCTTCCAGGAGTTCTGTTGCTCGGCAGTAGACGTATGCAGTGCGTGAGGGTTCTGTAGCCTGAGTGTAGGAGACGCAACCTACCGGAGTCCTGTAGCTTGGAAGTAGGCCTACGCAGTATACTGGAGTTCTGTAGCCTGAATGTAGGAGCTGCAGCTTACAGGTTCTGCAACTTGATAGCAGGCTTTCACAGTATACCTGTGTTCTGTAGCCTGTGTGTAGAGAAAAGCAGTTTACGGGAGCTGTGCAGCCTGAGTATAGAAGACGCAGCTTACAGAAGTTCTGTAACCTGGATGTAGGGAAACGCAGTATACCCGAGTTCTGTACCCTGAGTGTAGAGAGAAGCAGTTGATGGGCATTCTCTAGTCAGCATGTAGGAGACACAGCTTATGGGAGTTCTGTAGCTTGGGAGTCGGCATCCGCAGTATCCTGGGGTTCTGTAGCCTGAAATTAAGAGATGGAGCTTACAGGAGTTGTGCTGCTTGAAAGCAGACATTGGCAGTATAGCTGAGTTCAGTAGCCTGAGTGTAGAGAGAAGCAGTTGATGGGAGTTGCGCAGCCTGTGTATAGAAGACGCAGCTTACGGGAGTTCTGTCACCAGCGTGTAGAAAGAGACAGCTTACGGGAGTTCTGTAGCCTGAGTGTAGGAGACATTGCATGTCAGAGTTCTATAAACTGGGTGTAGGAGACGCAGCTTACAGAAGTTCTGTATCCTGGGGGTAGGGAAGCGCAGTATACCTGAGTTCTGTACCCTGAGTGTAGAGAGAAGCAGTTGATGGGCATTCTCTAGTCAGCATGTAGGAGACACAGCTTATGGGAGTTCTGTAGCTTGGGAGTCGGCATCCGCAGTATCCTGGGGTTCTGTAGCCTGAAATTAAGAGATGGAGCTTACAGGAGTTGTGCTGCTTGAAAGCAGACATTGGCAGTATAGCTGAGTTCAGTAGCCTGAGTGTAGAGAGAAGCAGTTGATGGGAGTTGCACAGCCTGTGTATAGAAGACGCAGCTTACGGGAGTTCTGTCACCAGCGTGTGGAAAGACACAGGTTACAGGAGTACCGTCGCCTGAGTGTAGGAGACGTTGTTTATGGGAGTTCTATAAACTGGGTGTAGGAGACGCAGCTTACAGGAAGTTCTTTAACCTGGGTGTAGGGAAAAGCAGTACACCTGAATTCTGTAACCTGCGTGCAGAGAGAAGCTTTTTTCGGGAATTCTGTCGTCAGTGTAGAGGAGACATTGCTTACGGGAATTTTGTTCATGGGAGTAGGTGTACGCAGTGTACTGGTGTTCTGTAGCCTGAATGTAAGAGATTCAGCTTACAGGAGTTCAGCCGCTTGATAGCAGGCGTTCACAGTATGCCTGAGTTCTGTAGCCTGAGTGAAGAGAGAAAAGCAGTTTACGGGAGCTGTGCAGCCTGAGTATAGAAGACGCAGCTTACAGAAGTTCTGTAACCTGGATGTAGGGAAACGCAGTATACCCGAGTTCTGTACCCTGAGTGTAGAGAGAAGCAGTTGATGGGAGTTGTGCAGCCTGTGTATAGAAGACGCAGCTTACGGGAGTTCTGTCACCAGCGTGTGGAAAGACACAGCTTACGGGAGTTCTGTAGCCTGAGTGTAGGAGACATTGCTTGTCAGAGTTCTATAAACTGGGTGTAGGAGACGCAGCTTACAGAAGTTCTGTATCCTGGGGGTAGGGAAACGCAGTATACCTGAGTTCTGTAACCTGAGTGTAGAGAGAAGGAATTGACAGGAATTCTCTAGTCAGCGTGTAGGAGACACAGCTTACGGGAGTTTTGTCGCATGGGAGTAGGCATACACAGTACACTGGGGTTCTGTAGCCTGAAATTAGGAGATTGAGTTTACAGGAGTTCTGCTGCTTGATAGCAGGCATTGGCAGTATAGCTGAGTTCAGTAGCCTGAGGTAGAGAGAAGCAGCTTATGGGAGCTCTGTAGCCTGAGTGTAGGAGACACATCGTACAGGAGTTCTGTAGCTTGGGATTAGGCATAGGCAGTATAAGGGGCTTCTGTAGCCTGAGGGTAGGAGATGTAGCTTCCAGGAGTTCTGTTGCTCGGCAGTAGACGTATGCAGTGCGTGAGGGTTCTGTAGCCTGAGTGTAGGAGACGCAACCTACCGGAGTCCTGTAGCTTGGAAGTAGGCCTACGCAGTATACTGGAGTTCTGTAGCCTGAATGTAGGAGCTGCAGCTTACAGGTTCTGCAACTTGATAGCAGGCTTTCACAGTATACCTGTGTTCTGTAGCCTGTGTGTAGAGAAAAGCAGTTTACGGGAGCTGTGCAGCCTGAGTATAGAAGACGCAGCTTACAGAAGTTCTGTAACCTGGATGTAGGGAAACGCAGTATACCCGAGTTCTGTACCCTGAGTGTAGAGAGAAGCAGTTGATGGGCATTCTCTAGTCAGCATGTAGGAGACACAGCTTATGGGAGTTCTGTAGCTTGGGAGTCGGCATCCGCAGTATCCTGGGGTTCTGTAGCCTGAAATTAAGAGATGGAGCTTACAGGAGTTGTGCTGCTTGAAAGCAGACATTGGCAGTATAGCTGAGTTCAGTAGCCTGAGTGTAGAGAGAAGCAGTTGATGGGAGTTGCGCAGCCTGTGTATAGAAGACGCAGCTTACGGGAGTTCTGTCACCAGCGTGTAGAAAGAGACAGCTTACGGGAGTTCTGTAGCCTGAGTGTAGGAGACATTGCATGTCAGAGTTCTATAAACTGGGTGTAGGAGACGCAGCTTACAGAAGTTCTGTATCCTGGGGGTAGGGAAACGCAGTATACCTGAGTTCTGTACCCTGAGTGTAGAGAGAAGCAGTTGATGGGCATTCTCTAGTTAGCATGTAGGAGACACAGCTTATGGGAGTTCTGTAGCTTGGGAGTCGGCATCCGCAGTATCCTGGGGTTCTGTAGCCTGAAATTAAGAGATGGAGCTTACAGGAGTTGTGCTGCTTGAAAGTAGACATTGGCAGTATAGCTGAGTTCAGTAGCCTGAGTGTAGAGAGAAGCAGTTGATGGGAGTTGCGCAGCCTGTGTATAGAAGACGCAGCTTACGGGAGTTCTGTCACCAGCGTGTGGAAAGACACAGGTTACAGGAGTACCGTCGCCTGAGTGTAGGAGACGTTGTTTATGGGAGTTCTATAAACTGGGTGTAGGAGACGCAGCTTACAGGAAGTTCTTTAACCTGGGTGTAGGGAAAAGCAGTACACCTGAATTCTGTAACCTGCGTGCAGAGAGAAGCTTTTTTCGGGAATTCTGTCTTCAGTGTAGAGGAGACATTGCTTACAGGAATTTTGTTCATGGGAGTAGGTGTACGCAGTGTACTGGTGTTCTGTAGCCTGAATGTAAGAGATTCAGCTTACAGGAGTTCGGCCGCTTGATAGCAGGCGTTCACAGTATGCCTGAGTTCTGTAGCCTGAGTGAAGAGAGAAAAGCAGTTTACGGGAGCTGTGCAGCCTGAGTATAGAAGACGCAGCTTACAGAAGTTCTGTAACCTGGATGTAGGGAAACGCAGTATACCCGAGTTCTGTACCCTGAGTGTAGAGAGAAGCAGTTGATGGGAGTTGTGCAGCCTGTGTATAGAAGACGCAGCTTACGGGAGTTCTGTCACCAGCGTGTGGAAAGACACAGCTTACGGGAGTTCTGTAGCCTGAGTGTAGGAGACATTGCTTGTCAGAGTTCTATAAACTGGGTGTAGGAGACGCAGCTTACAGAAGTTCTGTATCCTGGGGGTAGGGAAACGCAGTATACCTGAGTTCTGTAACCTGAGTGTAGAGAGAAGGAATTGACAGGAATTCTCTAGTCAGCGTGTAGGAGACACAGCTTACGGGAGTTTTGTCGCATGGGAGTAGGCATACACAGTACACTGGGGTTCTGTAGCCTGAAATTAGGAGATTGAGCTTACAGGAGTTCTGCTGCTTGATAGCAGGCATTGGCAGTATAGCTGAGTTCAGTAGCCTGAGGTAGAGAGAAGCAGCTTATGGGAGCTCTGTAGCCTGAGTGTAGGAGACACATCGTACAGGAGTTCTGTAGCTTGGGATTAGGCATAGGCAGTATAAGGGGCTTCTGTAGCCTGAGGGTAGGAGATGTAGCTTCCAGGAGTTCTGTTGCTCGGCAGTAGACGTATGCAGTGCGTGAGGGTTCTGTAGCCTGAGTGTAGGAGACGCAAACTACCGGAGTCCTGTAGCTTGGAAGTAGGCCTACGCAGTATACTGGAGTTCTGTAGCCTGAATGTAGGAGCTGCAGCTTACAGGTTCTGCAACTTGATAGCAGGCTTTCACAGTATACCTGTGTTCTGTAGCCTGTGTGTAGAGAAAAGCAGTTTACGGGAGCTGTGCAGCCTGAGTATAGAAGACGCAGCTTACAGAAGTTCTGTAACCTGGATGTAGGGAAACGCAGTATACCCGAGTTCTGTACCCTGAGTGTAGAGAGAAGCAGTTGATGGGAGTTGTGCAGCCTGTGTATAGAAGACGCAGCTTACAGGAGTTCTGTCACCAGCGTGTAGAAAGACACAGCTTACGGGAGTTCTGTTGCCTGAGTGTAGGAGACATTGCTTGTCAGAGTTCTATAAACTGGGTGTAGGAGACGCAGCTTACAGAAGTTCTGTATCCTGGGGGTAGGGAAACGCAGTATACCTGAGTTCTGTAACCTGAGTGTAGAGAGAAGGAATTGACAGGAATTCTCTAGTCAGCATGTAGGAGACACAGCTTATGGAGTTCTGTAGCTTGGGAGTCGGCATCCACAGTATCCTGGGGTTCTGTAGCCTGAAATTAAGAGATGGAGCTTACAGGAGTTGTGCTGCTTGAAAGCAGACATTGGCAGTATAGCTGAGTTCAGTAGCCTGAGTGTAGAGAGAAGCAGTTGATGGGAGTTGCACAGCCTGTGTATAGAAGACGCAGCTTACGGGAGTTCTGTCACCAGCGTGTGGAAAGACACAGGTTACAGGAGTACCGTCGCCTGAGTGTAGGAGACGTTGTTTATGGGAGTTCTATAAACTGGGTGTAGGAGACGCAGCTTACAGGAAGTTCTTTAACCTGGGTGTAGGGAAAAGCAGTACACCTGAATTCTGTAACCTGCGTGCAGAGAGAAGCTTTTTTTGAGAATTCTGTCGTCAGCGTAGAGGAGACATTGCTTACGGGAATTTTGTTCATGGCAGTAGGTGTACGCAGTGTACTGGTGTTCTGTAGCCTGAATGTAAGAGATTCAGCCTATAGGAGTTCGGCCGCTTGAAAGCAGGCGTTCACAGTATGCCTGAGTTCTGTAGCCTGAGTGAAGAGAGAAAAGCAGTTTACGGGAGCTGTGCAGCCTGAGTATAGAAGACGCAGCTTACAGAAGTTCTGTAACCTGGATGTAGGGAAACGCAGTATACCCGAGTTCTGTACCCTGAGTGTAGAGAGAAGCAGTTGATGGGAGTTGTGCAGCCTGTGTATAGAAGACGCAGCTTACGGGAGTTCTGTCACCAGCGTGTGGAAAGACACAGCTTACGGGAGTTCTGTAGCCTGAGTGTAGGAGACATTGCTTGTCAGAGTTCTATAAACTGGGTGTAGGAGACGCAGCTTACAGAAGTTCTGTATCCTGGGGGTAGGGAAACGCAGTATACCTGAGTTCTGTACCATGAGTGTAGAGAGAAGGAATTGACAGGAATTCTCTAGTCAGCATGTAGGAGACACAGCTTATGGGAGTTCTGTAGCTTGGGAGTCGGCATCCGCAGTATCCTGGGGTTCTGTAGCCTGAAATTAAGAGATGGAGCTTACAGGAGTTGTGCTGCTTGAAAGTAGACATTGGCAGTATAGCTGAGTTCAGTAGCCTGAGTGTAGAGAGAAGCAGTTGATGGGAGTTGCGCAGCCTGTGTATAGAAGACGCAGCTTACGGGAGTTCTGTCACCAGCGTGTAGAAAGAGACAGCTTACGGGAGTTCTGTAGCCTGAGTGTAGGAGACATTGCATGTCAGAGTTCTATAAACTGGGTGTAGGAGACGCAGCTTACAGAAGTTCTGTATCCTGGGGGTAGGGAAACGCAGTATACCTGAGTTCTGTAACCTGAGTGTAGAGAGAAGCAGTTGATGGGCATTCTCTAGTCAGCATGTAGGAGACACAGCTTACGGAGTTCTGTAGCTTGGGAGTCGGCATCCACAGTATCCTGGGGTTCTGTAGCCTGAAATTAAGAGATGGAGCTTACAGGAGTTGTGCTGCTTGAAAGCAGACATTGGCAGTATAGCTGAGTTCAGTAGCCTGAGTGTAGAGAGAAGCAGTTGATGGGAGTTGCACAGCCTGTGTATAGAAGACGCAGCTTACGGGAGTTCTGTCAGCAGCGTGTGGAAAGACACAGGTTACAGGAGTACCGTCGCCTGAGTGTAGGAGACGTTGTTTATGGGAGTTCTATAAACTGGGTGTAGGAGACGCAGCTTACAGGAAGTTCTTTAACCTGGGTGTAGGGAAAAGCAGTACACCTGAATTCTGTAACCTGCGTGCAGAGAGAAGCTTTTTTCGGGAATTCTGTCGTCAGTGTAGAGGAGACATTGCTTACAGGAATTTTGTTCATGGGAGTAGGTGTACGCAGTGTACTGGTGTTCTGTAGCCTGAATGTAAGAGATTCAGCTTACAGGAGTTCGGCCGCTTGATAGCAGGCGTTCACAGTATGCCTGAGTTCTGTAGCCTGAGTGAAGAGAGAAAAGCAGTTTACGGGAGCTGTGCAGCCTGAGTATAGAAGACGCAGCTTACAGAAGTTCTGTAACCTGGATGTAGGGAAACGCAGTATACCCGAGTTCTGTACCCTGAGTGTAGAGAGAAGCAGTTGATGGGAGTTGTGCAGCCTGTGTATAGAAGACGCAGCTTACGGGAGTTCTGTCACCAGCGTGTGGAAAGACACAGCTTACGGGAGTTCTGTAGCCTGAGTGTAGGAGACATTGCTTGTCAGAGTTCTATAAACTGGGTGTAGGAGACGCAGCTTACAGAAGTTCTGTATCCTGGGGGTAGGGAAACGCAGTATACCTGAGTTCTGTAACCTGAGTGTAGAGAGAAGGAATTGACAGGAATTCTCTAGTCAGCGTGTAGGAGACACAGCTTACGGGAGTTTTGTCGCATGGGAGTAGGCATACACAGTACACTGGGGTTCTGTAGCCTGAAATTAGGAGATTGAGCTTACAGGAGTTGTGCTGCTTGATAGCAGGCATTGGCAGTATAGCTGAGTTCAGTAGCCTGAGGTAGAGAGAAGCAGCTTATGGGAGCTCTGTAGCCTGAGTGTAGGAGACACATCGTACAGGAGTTCTGTAGCTTGGGATTAGGCATAGGCAGTATAAGGGGCTTCTGTAGCCTGAGGGTAGGAGATGTAGCTTCCAGGAGTTCTGTTGCTCGGCAGTAGACGTATGCAGTGCGTGAGTGTTCTGTAGCCTGAGTGTAGGAGACGCAACCTACCGGAGTCCTGTAGCTTGGAAGTAGGCCTACGCAGTATACTGGAGTTCTGTAGCCTGAATGTAGGAGCTGCAGCTTACAGGTTCTGCAACTTGATAGCAGGCTTTCACAGTATACCTGTGTTCTGTAGCCTGTGTGTAGAGAAAAGCAGTTTACGGGAGCTGTGCAGCCTGAGTATAGAAGACGCAGCTTACAGAAGTTCTGTAACCTGGATGTAGGGAAACGCAGTATACCCGAGTTCTGTACCCTGAGTGTAGAGAGAAGCAGTTGATGGGCATTCTCTAGTCAGCATGTAGGAGACACAGCTTATGGGAGTTCTGTAGCTTGGGAGTCGGCATCCGCAGTATCCTGGGGTTCTGTAGCCTGAAATTAAGAGATGGAGCTTACAGGAGTTGTGCTGCTTGAAAGCAGACATTGGCAGTATAGCTGAGTTCAGTAGCCTGAGTGTAGAGAGAAGCAGTTGATGGGAGTTGCGCAGCCTGTGTATAGAAGACGCAGCTTACGGGAGTTCTGTCACCAGCGTGTAGAAAGAGACAGCTTACGGGAGTTCTGTAGCCTGAGTGTAGGAGACATTGCATGTCAGAGTTCTATAAACTGGGTGTAGGAGACGCAGCTTACAGAAGTTCTGTATCCTGGGGGTAGGGAAACGCAGTATACCTGAGTTCTGTAACCTGAGTGTAGAGAGAAGGAATTGACAGGAATTCTCTAGTCAGCATGTAGGAGACACAGCTTACGGAGTTCTGTAGCTTGGGAGTCGGCATCCACAGTATCCTGGGGTTCTGTAGCCTGAAATTAAGAGATGGAGCTTACAGGAGTTGTGCTGCTTGAAAGCAGACATTGGCAGTATAGCTGAGTTCAGTAGCCTGAGTGTAGAGAGAAGCAGTTGATGGGAGTTGCACAGCCTGTGTATAGAAGACGCAGCTTACGGGAGTTCTGTCACCAGCGTGTGGAAAGACACAGGTTACAGGAGTACCGTCGCCTGAGTGTAGGAGACGTTGTTTATGGGAGTTCTATAAACTGGGTGTAGGAGACGCAGCTTACAGGAAGTTCTTTAACCTGGGTGTAGGGAAAAGCAGTACACCTGAATTCTGTAACCTGCGTGCAGAGAGAAGCTTTTTTCGGGAATTCTGTCGTCAGTGTAGAGGAGACATTGCTTACAGGAATTTTGTTCATGGGAGTAGGTGTACGCAGTGTACTGGTGTTCTGTAGCCTGAATGTAAGAGATTCAGCTTACAGGAGTTCGGCCGCTTGATAGCAGGCATTCATAGTATGCCTGAGTTCTGTATCCTGAGTGAAGAGAGAAAAGCAGTTTACGGGAGCTGTGCAGCCTGAGTATAGAAGACGCAGCTTACAGAAGTTCTGTAACCTGGATGTAGGGAAACGCAGTATACCCGAGTTCTGTACCCTGAGTGTAGAGAGAAGCAGTTGATGGGAGTTGTGCAGCCTGTGTATAGAAGACGCAGCTTACGGGAGTTCTGTCACCAGCGTGTGGAAAGACACAGCTTACGGGAGTTCTGTAGCCTGAGTGTAGGAGACATTGCTTGTCAGAGTTCTATAAACTGGGTGTACGAGACGCAGCTTACAGAAGTTCTGTATCCTGGGGGTAGGGAAACGCAGTATACCTGAGTTCTGTAACCTGAGTGTAGAGAGAAGGAATTGACAGGAATTCTCTAGTCAGCGTGTAGGAGACACAGCTTACGGGAGTTTTGTCGCATGGGAGTAGGCATACACAGTACACTGGGGTTCTGTAGCCTGAAATTAGGAGATTGAGCTTACAGGAGTTCTGCTGCTTGATAGCAGGCATTGGCAGTATAGCTGAGTTCAGTAGCCTGAGGTAGAGAGAAGCAGCTTATGGGAGCTCTGTAGCCTGAGTGTAGGAGACACATCGTACAGGAGTTCTGTAGCTTGGGATTAGGCATAGGCAGTATAAGGGGCTTCTGTAGCCTGAGGGTAGGAGATGTAGCTTCCAGGAGTTCTGTTGCTCGGCAGTAGACGTATGCAGTGCGTGAGTGTTCTGTAGCCTGAGTGTAGGAGACGCAACCTACCGGAGTCCTGTAGCTTGGAAGTAGGCCTACGCAGTATACTGGAGTTCTGTAGCCTGAATGTAGGAGCTGCAGCTTACAGATTTGCAACTTGATAGCAGGCTTTCACAGTATACCTGTGTTCTGTAGCCTGTGTGTAGAGAAAAGCAGTTTACGGGAGCTGTGCAGCCTGAGTATAGAAGACGCAGCTTACAGAAGTTCTGTAACCTGGATGTAGGGAAACGCAGTATACCCGAGTTCTGTACCCTGAGTGTAGAGAGAAGCAGTTGATGGGCATTCTCTAGTCAGCATGTAGGAGACACAGCTTATGGGAGTTCTGTAGCTTGGGAGTCGGCATCCGCAGTATCCTGGGGTTCTGTAGCCTGAAATTAAGAGATGGAGCTTACAGGAGTTGTGCTGCTTGAAAGCAGACATTGGCAGTATAGCTGAGTTCAGTAGCCTGAGTGTAGAGAGAAGCAGTTGATGGGAGTTGCGCAGCCTGTGTATAGAAGACGCAGCTTACGGGAGTTCTGTCACCAGCGTGTAGAAAGAGACAGCTTACGGGAGTTCTGTAGCCTGAGTGTAGGAGACATTGCATGTCAGAGTTCTATAAACTGGGTGTAGGAGACGCAGCTTACAGAAGTTCTGTATCCTGGGGGTAGGGAAACGCAGTATACCTGAGTTCTGTAACCTGAGTGTAGAGAGAAGGAATTGACAGGAATTCTCTAGTCAGCATGTAGGAGACACAGCTTACGGAGTTCTGTAGCTTGGGAGTCGGCATCCACAGTATCCTGGGGTTCTGTAGCCTGAAATTAAGAGATGGAGCTTACAGGAGTTGTGCTGCTTGAAAGCAGACATTGGCAGTATAGCTGAGTTCAGTAGCCTGAGTGTAGAGAGAAGCAGTTGATGGGAGTTGCACAGCCTGTGTATAGAAGACGCAGCTTACGGGAGTTCTGTCACCAGCGTGTGGAAAGACACAGGTTACAGGAGTACCGTCGCCTGAGTGTAGGAGACGTTGTTTATGGGAGTTCTATAAACTGGGTGTAGGAGATGCAGCTTACAGGAAGTTCTTTAACCTGGGTGTAGGGAAAAGCAGTACACCTGAATTCTGTAACCTGCGTGCAGAGAGAAGCTTTTTTCGGGAATTCTGTCTTCAGTGTAGAGGAGACATTGCTTACAGGAATTTTGTTCATGGGAGTAGGTGTACGCAGTGTACTGGTGTTCTGTAGCCTGAATGTAAGAGATTCAGCTTACAGGAGTTCGGCCGCTTGATAGCAGGCGTTCACAGTATGCCTGAGTTCTGTAGCCTGAGTGAAGAGAGAAAAGCAGTTTACGGGAGCTGTGCAGCCTGAGTATAGAAGACACAGCTTACAGAAGTTCTGTAACCTGGATGTAGGGAAACGCAGTATACCCGAGTTCTGTACCCTGAGTGTAGAGAGAAGCAGTTGATGGGAGTTGTGCAGCCTGTGTATAGAAGACGCAGCTTACGGGAGTTCTGTCACCAGCGTGTGGAAAGACACAGCTTACGGGAGTTCTGTAGCCTGAGTGTAGGAGACATTGCTTGTCAGAGTTCTATAAACTGGGTGTAGGAGACGCAGCTTACAGAAGTTCTGTATCCTGGGGGTAGGGAAACGCAGTATACCTGAGTTCTGTAACCTGAGTGTAGAGAGAAGGAATTGACAGGAATTCTCTAGTCAGCGTGTAGGAGACACAGCTTACGGGAGTTTTGTCGCATGGGAGTAGGCATACACAGTACACTGGGGTTCTGTAGCCTGAAATTAGGAGATTGAGCTTACAGGAGTTGTGCTGCTTGATAGCAGGCATTGGCAGTATAGCTGAGTTCAGTAGCCTGAGGTAGAGAGAAGCAGCTTATGGGAGCTCTGTAGCCTGAGTGTAGGAGACACATCGTACAGGAGTTCTGTAGCTTGGGATTAGGCATAGGCAGTATAAGGGGCTTCTGTAGCCTGAGTGTAGGAGATGTAGCTTCCAGGAGTTCTGTTGCTCGGCAGTAGACGTATGCAGTGCGTGAGGGTTCTGTAGCCTGAGTGTAGGAGACGCAACCTACCGGAGTCCTGTAGCTTGGAAGTAGGCCTACGCAGTATACTGGAGTTCTGTAGCCTGAATGTAGGAGCTGCAGCTTACAGGTTCTGCAACTTGATAGCAGGCTTTCACAGTATACCTGTGTTCTGTAGCCTGTGTGTAGAGAAAAGCAGTTTACGGGAGCTGTGCAGCCTGAGTATAGAAGACGCAGCTTACAGAAGTTCTGTAACCTGGATGTAGGGAAACGCAGTATACCCGAGTTCTGTACCCTGAGTGTAGAGAGAAGCAGTTGATGGGCATTCTCTAGTCAGCATGTAGGAGACACAGCTTATGGGAGTTCTGTAGCTTGGGAGTCGGCATCCGCAGTATCCTGGGGTTCTGTAGCCTGAAATTAAGAGATGGAGCTTACAGGAGTTGTGCTGCTTGAAAGCAGACATTGGCAGTATAGCTGAGTTCAGTAGCCTGAGTGTAGAGAGAAGCAGTTGATGGGAGTTGCGCAGCCTGTGTATAGAAGACGCAGCTTACGGGAGTTCTGTCACCAGCGTGTAGAAAGAGACAGCTTACGGGAGTTCTGTAGCCTGAGTGTAGGAGACATTGCATGTCAGAGTTCTATAAACTGGGTGTAGGAGACGCAGCTTACAGAAGTTCTGTATCCTGGGGGTAGGGAAACGCAGTATACCTGAGTTCTGTAACCTGAGTGTAGAGAGAAGGAATTGACAGGAATTCTCTAGTCAGCATGTAGGAGACACAGCTTACGGAGTTCTGTAGCTTGGGAGTCGGCATCCACAGTATCCTGGGGTTCTGTAGCCTGAAATTAAGAGATGGAGCTTACAGGAGTTGTGCTGCTTGAAAGCAGACATTGGCAGTATAGCTGAGTTCAGTAGCCTTAGTGTAGAGAGAAGCAGTTGATGGGAGTTGCGCAGCCTGCGTATAGAAGACGCAGCTTACAGGAGTTCTGTCACCAGCGTGTGGAAAGACACAGGTTACAGGAGTACCGTCGCCTGAGTGTAGGAGACGTTGTTTATGGGAGTTCTATAAACTGGGTGTAGGAGATGCAGCTTACAGGAAGTTCTTTAACCTGGGTGTAGGGAAAAGCAGTACACCTGAATTCTGTAACCTGCGTGCAGAGAGAAGCTTTTTTCGGGAATTCTGTCTTCAGTGTAGAGGAGACATTGCTTACAGGAATTTTGTTCATGGGAGTAGGTGTACGCAGTGTACTGGTGTTCTGTAGCCTGAATGTAAGAGATTCAGCTTACAGGAGTTCGGCCGCTTGATAGCAGGCGTTCACAGTATGCCTGAGTTCTGTAGCCTGAGTGAAGAGAGAAAAGCAGTTTACGGGAGCTGTGCAGCCTGAGTATAGAAGACACAGCTTACAGAAGTTCTGTAACCTGGATGTAGGGAAACGCAGTATACCCGAGTTCTGTACCCTGAGTGTAGAGAGAAGCAGTTGATGGGAGTTGTGCAGCCTGTGTATAGAAGACGCAGCTTACGGGAGTTCTGTCACCAGCGTGTGGAAAGACACAGCTTACGGGAGTTCTGTAGCCTGAGTGTAGGAGACATTGCTTGTCAGAGTTCTATAAACTGGGTGTAGGAGACGCAGCTTACAGAAGTTCTGTATCCTGGGGGTAGGGAAACGCAGTATACCTGAGTTCTGTAACCTGAGTGTAGAGAGAAGGAATTGACAGGAATTCTCTAGTCAGCGTGTAGGAGACACAGCTTACGGGAGTTTTGTCGCATGGGAGTAGGCATACACAGTACACTGGGGTTCTGTAGCCTGAAATTAGGAGATTGAGCTTACAGGAGTTCTGCTGCTTGATAGCAGGCATTGGCAGTATAGCTGAGTTCAGTAGCCTGAGGTAGAGAGAAGCAGCTTATGGGAGCTCTGTAGCCTGAGTGTAGGAGACACATCGTACAGGAGTTCTGTAGCTTGGGATTAGGCATAGGCAGTATAAGGGGCTTCTGTAGCCTGAGTGTAGGAGATGTAGCTTCCAGGAGTTCTGTTGCTCGGCAGTAGACGTATGCAGTGCGTGAGGGTTCTGTAGCCTGAGTGTAGGAGACGCAACCTACCGGAGTCCTGTAGCTTGGAAGTAGGCCTACGCAGTATACTGGAGTTCTGTAGCCTGAATGTAGGAGCTGCAGCTTACAGGTTCTGCAACTTGATAGCAGGCTTTCACAGTATACCTGTGTTCTGTAGCCTGTGTGTAGAGAAAAGCAGTTTACGGGAGCTGTGCAGCCTGAGTATAGAAGACGCAGCTTACAGAAGTTCTGTAACCTGGATGTAGGGAAACGCAGTATACCCGAGTTCTGTACCCTGAGTGTAGAGAGAAGCAGTTGATGGGCATTCTCTAGTCAGCATGTAGGAGACACAGCTTATGGGAGTTCTGTAGCTTGGGAGTCGGCATCCGCAGTATCCTGGGGTTCTGTAGCCTGAAATTAAGAGATGGAGCTTACAGGAGTTGTGCTGCTTGAAAGCAGACATTGGCAGTATAGCTGAGTTCAGTAGCCTGAGTGTAGAGAGAAGCAGTTGATGGGAGTTGCGCAGCCTGTGTATAGAAGACGCAGCTTACGGGAGTTCTGTCACCAGCGTGTAGAAAGAGACAGCTTACGGGAGTTCTGTAGCCTGAGTGTAGGAGACATTGCATGTCAGAGTTCTATAAACTGGGTGTAGGAGACGCAGCTTACAGAAGTTCTGTATCCTGGGGGTAGGGAAACGCAGTATACCTGAGTTCTGTAACCTGAGTGTAGAGAGAAGGAATTGACAGGAATTCTCTAGTCAGCATGTAGGAGACACAGCTTACGGAGTTCTGTAGCTTGGGAGTCGGCATCCACAGTATCCTGGGGTTCTGTAGCCTGAAATTAAGAGATGGAGCTTACAGGAGTTGTGCTGCTTGAAAGCAGACATTGGCAGTATAGCTGAGTTCAGTAGCCTGAGTGTAGAGAGAAGCAGTTGATGGGAGTTGCGCAGCCTGTGTATAGAAGACGCAGCTTACAGGAGTTCTGTCACCAGCGTGTGGAAAGACACAGGTTACAGGAGTACCGTCGCCTGAGTGTAGGAGACGTTGTTTATGGGAGTTCTATAAACTGGGTGTAGGAGATGCAGCTTACAGGAAGTTCTTTAACCTGGGTGTAGGGAAAAGCAGTACACCTGAATTCTGTAACCTGCGTGCAGAGAGAAGCTTTTTTCGGGAATTCTGTCTTCAGTGTAGAGGAGACATTGCTTACAGGAATTTTGTTCATGGGAGTAGGTGTACGCAGTGTACTGGTGTTCTGTAGCCTGAATGTAAGAGATTCAGCTTACAGGAGTTCGGCCGCTTGATAGCAGGCGTTCACAGTATGCCTGAGTTCTGTAGCCTGAGTGAAGAGAGAAAAGCAGTTTACGGGAGCTGTGCAGCCTGAGTATAGAAGACACAGCTTACAGAAGTTCTGTAACCTGGATGTAGGGAAACGCAGTATACCCGAGTTCTGTACCCTGAGTGTAGAGAGAAGCAGTTGATGGGAGTTGTGCAGCCTGTGTATAGAAGACGCAGCTTACGGGAGTTCTGTCACCAGCGTGTGGAAAGACACAGCTTACGGGAGTTCTGTAGCCTGAGTGTAGGAGACATTGCTTGTCAGAGTTCTATAAACTGGGTGTAGGAGACGCAGCTTACAGAAGTTCTGTATCCTGGGGGTAGGGAAACGCAGTATACCTGAGTTCTGTAACCTGAGTGTAGAGAGAAGGAATTGACAGGAATTCTCTAGTCAGCGTGTAGGAGACACAGCTTACGGGAGTTTTGTCGCATGGGAGTAGGCATACACAGTACACTGGGGTTCTGTAGCCTGAAATTAGGAGATTGAGCTTACAGGAGTTCTGCTGCTTGATAGCAGGCATTGGCAGTATAGCTGAGTTCAGTAGCCTGAGGTAGAGAGAAGCAGCTTATGGGAGCTCTGTAGCCTGAGTGTAGGAGACACATCGTACAGGAGTTCTGTAGCTTGGGATTAGGCATAGGCAGTATAAGGGGCTTCTGTAGCCTGAGTGTAGGAGATGTAGCTTCCAGGAGTTCTGTTGCTCGGCAGTAGACGTATGCAGTGCGTGAGGGTTCTGTAGCCTGAGTGTAGGAGACGCAACCTACCGGAGTCCTGTAGCTTGGAAGTAGGCCTACGCAGTATACTGGAGTTCTGTAGCCTGAATGTAGGAGCTGCAGCTTACAGGTTCTGCAACTTGATAGCAGGCTTTCACAGTATACCTGTGTTCTGTAGCCTGTGTGTAGAGAAAAGCAGTTTACGGGAGCTGTGCAGCCTGAGTATAGAAGACGCAGCTTACAGAAGTTCTGTAACCTGGATGTAGGGAAACGCAGTATACCCGAGTTCTGTACCCTGAGTGTAGAGAGAAGCAGTTGATGGGCATTCTCTAGTCAGCATGTAGGAGACACAGCTTATGGGAGTTCTGTAGCTTGGGAGTCGGCATCCGCAGTATCCTGGGGTTCTGTAGCCTGAAATTAAGAGATGGAGCTTACAGGAGTTGTGCTGCTTGAAAGCAGACATTGGCAGTATAGCTGAGTTCAGTAGCCTGAGTGTAGAGAGAAGCAGTTGATGGGAGTTGCGCAGCCTGTGTATAGAAGACGCAGCTTACGGGAGTTCTGTCACCAGCGTGTAGAAAGAGACAGCTTACGGGAGTTCTGTAGCCTGAGTGTAGGAGACATTGCATGTCAGAGTTCTATAAACTGGGTGTAGGAGACGCAGCTTACAGAAGTTCTGTATCCTGGGGGTAGGGAAACGCAGTATACCTGAGTTCTGTAACCTGAGTGTAGAGAGAAGGAATTGACAGGAATTCTCTAGTCAGCATGTAGGAGACACAGCTTACGGAGTTCTGTAGCTTGGGAGTCGGCATCCACAGTATCCTGGGGTTCTGTAGCCTGAAATTAAGAGATGGAGCTTACAGGAGTTGTGCTGCTTGAAAGCAGACATTGGCAGTATAGCTGAGTTCAGTAGCCTGAGTGTAGAGAGAAGCAGTTGATGGGAGTTGCGCAGCCTGTGTATAGAAGACGCAGCTTACAGGAGTTCTGTCACCAGCGTGTGGAAAGACACAGGTTACAGGAGTACCGTCGCCTGAGTGTAGGAGACGTTGTTTATGGGAGTTCTATAAACTGGGTGTAGGAGATGCAGCTTACAGGAAGTTCTTTAACCTGGGTGTAGGGAAAAGCAGTACACCTGAATTCTGTAACCTGCGTGCAGAGAGAAGCTTTTTTCGGGAATTCTGTCTTCAGTGTAGAGGAGACATTGCTTACAGGAATTTTGTTCATGGGAGTAGGTGTACGCAGTGTACTGGTGTTCTGTAGCCTGAATGTAAGAGATTCAGCTTACAGGAGTTCGGCCGCTTGATAGCAGGCGTTCACAGTATGCCTGAGTTCTGTAGCCTGAGTGAAGAGAGAAAAGCAGTTTACGGGAGCTGTGCAGCCTGAGTATAGAAGACACAGCTTACAGAAGTTCTGTAACCTGGATGTAGGGAAACGCAGTATACCCGAGTTCTGTACCCTGAGTGTAGAGAGAAGCAGTTGATGGGAGTTGTGCAGCCTGTGTATAGAAGACGCAGCTTACGGGAGTTCTGTCACCAGCGTGTGGAAAGACACAGCTTACGGGAGTTCTGTAGCCTGAGTGTAGGAGACATTGCTTGTCAGAGTTCTATAAACTGAGTGTAGGAGACGCAGCTTACAGAAGTTCTGTATCCTGGGGGTAGGGAAACGCAGTATACCTGAGTTCTGTAACCTGAGTGTAGAGAGAAGGAATTGACAGGAATTCTCTAGTCAGCGTGTAGGAGACACAGCTTACGGGAGTTTTGTCGCATGGGAGTAGGCATACACAGTACACTGGGGTTCTGTAGCCTGAAATTAGGAGATTGAGCTTACAGGAGTTCTGCTGCTTGATAGCAGGCATTGGCAGTATAGCTGAGTTCAGTAGCCTGAGGTAGAGAGAAGCAGCTTATGGGAGCTCTGTAGCCTGAGTGTAGGAGACACATCGTACAGGAGTTCTGTAGCTTGGGATTAGGCATAGGCAGTATAAGGGGCTTCTGTAGCCTGAGTGTAGGAGATGTAGCTTCCAGGAGTTCTGTTGCTCGGCAGTAGACGTATGCAGTGCGTGAGGGTTCTGTAGCCTGAGTGTAGGAGACGCAACCTACCGGAGTCCTGTAGCTTGGAAGTAGGCCTACGCAGTATACTGGAGTTCTGTAGCCTGAATGTAGGAGCTGCAGCTTACAGGTTCTGCAACTTGATAGCAGGCTTTCACAGTATACCTGTGTTCTGTAGCCTGTGTGTAGAGAAAAGCAGTTTACGGGAGCTGTGCAGCCTGAGTATAGAAGACGCAGCTTACAGAAGTTCTGTAACCTGGATGTAGGGAAACGCAGTATACCCGAGTTCTGTACCCTGAGTGTAGAGAGAAGCAGTTGATGGGCATTCTCTAGTCAGCATGTAGGAGACACAGCTTATGGGAGTTCTGTAGCTTGGGAGTCGGCATCCGCAGTATCCTGGGGTTCTGTAGCCTGAAATTAAGAGATGGAGCTTACAGGAGTTGTGCTGCTTGAAAGCAGACATTGGCAGTATAGCTGAGTTCAGTAGCCTGAGTGTAGAGAGAAGCAGTTGATGGGAGTTGCGCAGCCTGTGTATAGAAGACGCAGCTTACGGGAGTTCTGTCACCAGCGTGTAGAAAGAGACAGCTTACGGGAGTTCTGTAGCCTGAGTGTAGGAGACATTGCATGTCAGAGTTCTATAAACTGGGTGTAGGAGACGCAGCTTACAGAAGTTCTGTATCCTGGGGGTAGGGAAACGCAGTATACCTGAGTTCTGTAACCTGAGTGTAGAGAGAAGGAATTGACAGGAATTCTCTAGTCAGCATGTAGGAGACACAGCTTACGGAGTTCTGTAGCTTGGGAGTCGGCATCCACAGTATCCTGGGGTTCTGTAGCCTGAAATTAAGAGATGGAGCTTACAGGAGTTGTGCTGCTTGAAAGCAGACATTGGCAGTATAGCTGAGTTCAGTAGCCTGAGTGTAGAGAGAAGCAGTTGATGGGAGTTGCACAGCCTGTGTATAGAAGACGCAGCTTACGGGAGTTCTGTCACCAGCGTGTGGAAAGACACAGGTTACAGGAGTACCGTCGCCTGAGTGTAGGAGACGTTGTTTATGGGAGTTCTATAAACTGGGTGTAGGAGATGCAGCTTACAGGAAGTTCTTTAACCTGGGTGTAGGGAAAAGCAGTACACCTGAATTCTGTAACCTGCGTGCAGAGAGAAGCTTTTTTCGGGAATTCTGTCTTCAGTGTAGAGGAGACATTGCTTACAGGAATTTTGTTCATGGGAGTAGGTGTACGCAGTGTACTGGTGTTCTGTAGCCTGAATGTAAGAGATTCAGCTTACAGGAGTTCGGCCGCTTGATAGCAGGCGTTCACAGTATGCCTGAGTTCTGTAGCCTGAGTGAAGAGAGAAAAGCAGTTTACGGGAGCTGTGCAGCCTGAGTATAGAAGACACAGCTTACAGAAGTTCTGTAACCTGGATGTAGGGAAACGCAGTATACCCGAGTTCTGTACCCTGAGTGTAGAGAGAAGCAGTTGATGGGAGTTGTGCAGCCTGTGTATAGAAGACGCAGCTTACGGGAGTTCTGTCACCAGCGTGTGGAAAGACACAGCTTACGGGAGTTCTGTAGCCTGAGTGTAGGAGACATTGCTTGTCAGAGTTCTATAAACTGGGTGTAGGAGACGCAGCTTACAGAAGTTCTGTATCCTGGGGGTAGGGAAACGCAGTATACCTGAGTTCTGTAACCTGAGTGTAGAGAGAAGGAATTGACAGGAATTCTCTAGTCAGCGTGTAGGAGACACAGCTTACGGGAGTTTTGTCGCATGGGAGTAGGCATACACAGTACACTGGGGTTCTGTAGCCTGAAATTAGGAGATTGAGCTTACAGGAGTTCTGCTGCTTGATAGCAGGCATTGGCAGTATAGCTGAGTTCAGTAGCCTGAGGTAGAGAGAAGCAGCTTATGGGAGCTCTGTAGCCTGAGTGTAGGAGACACATCGTACAGGAGTTCTGTAGCTTGGGATTAGGCATAGGCAGTATAAGGGGCTTCTGTAGCCTGAGGGTAGGAGATGTAGCTTCCAGGAGTTCTGTTGCTCGGCAGTAGACGTATGCAGTGCGTGAGGGTTCTGTAGCCTGAGTGTAGGAGACGCAACCTACCGGAGTCCTGTAGCTTGGAAGTAGGCCTACGCAGTATACTGGAGTTCTGTAGCCTGAATGTAGGAGCTGCAGCTTACAGGTTCTGCAACTTGATAGCAGGCTTTCACAGTATACCTGTGTTCTGTAGCCTGTGTGTAGAGAAAAGCAGTTTACGGGAGCTGTGCAGCCTGAGTATAGAAGACGCAGCTTACAGAAGTTCTGTAACCTGGATGTAGGGAAACGCAGTATACCCGAGTTCTGTACCCTGAGTGTAGAGAGAAGCAGTTGATGGGAGTTGTGCAGCCTGTGTATAGAAGACGCAGCTTACGGGAGTTCTGTCACCAGCGTGTGGAAAGACACAGCTTACGGGAGTTCTGTAGCCTGAGTGTAGGAGACATTGCTTGTCAGAGTTCTATAAACTGGGTGTAGGAGACGCAGCTTACAGAAGTTCTGTATCCTGGGGGTAGGGAAACGCAGTATACCTGAGTTCTGTAACCTGAGTGTAGAGAGAAGGAATTGACAGGAATTCTCTAGTCAGCGTGTAGGAGACACAGCTTACGGGAGTTTTGTCGCATGGGAGTAGGCATACACAGTACACTGGGGTTCTGTAGCCTGAAATTAGGAGATTGAGCTTACAGGAGTTCTGCTGCTTGATAGCAGGCATTGGCAGTATAGCTGAGTTCAGTAGCCTGAGGTAGAGAGAAGCAGCTTATGGGAGCTCTGTAGCCTGAGTGTAGGAGACACATCGTACAGGAGTTCTGTAGCTTGGGATTAGGCATAGGCAGTATAAGGGGCTTCTGTAGCCTGAGGGTAGGAGATGTAGCTTCCAGGAGTTCTGTTGCTCGGCAGTAGACGTATGCAGTGCGTGAGGGTTCTGTAGCCTGAGTGTAGGAGACGCAACCTACCGGAGTCCTGTAGCTTGGAAGTAGGCCTACGCAGTATACTGGAGTTCTGTAGCCTGAATGTAGGAGCTGCAGCTTACAGGTTCTGCAACTTGATAGCAGGCTTTCACAGTATACCTGTGTTCTGTAGCCTGTGTGTAGAGAAAAGCAGTTTACGGGAGCTGTGCAGCCTGAGTATAGAAGACGCAGCTTACAGAAGTTCTGTAACCTGGATGTAGGGAAACGCAGTATACCCGAGTTCTGTACCCTGAGTGTAGAGAGAAGCAGTTGATGGGCATTCTCTAGTCAGCATGTAGGAGACACAGCTTATGGGAGTTCTGTAGCTTGGGAGTCGGCATCCGCAGTATCCTGGGGTTCTGTAGCCTGAAATTAAGAGATGGAGCTTACAGGAGTTGTGCTGCTTGAAAGCAGACATTGGCAGTATAGCTGAGTTCAGTAGCCTGAGTGTAGAGAGAAGCAGTTGATGGGAGTTGCGCAGCCTGTGTATAGAAGACGCAGCTTACGGGAGTTCTGTCACCAGCGTGTAGAAAGAGACAGCTTACGGGAGTTCTGTAGCCTGAGTGTAGGAGACATTGCATGTCAGAGTTCTATAAACTGGGTGTAGGAGACGCAGCTTACAGAAGTTCTGTATCCTGGGGGTAGGGAAACGCAGTATACCTGAGTTCTGTAACCTGAGTGTAGAGAGAAGGAATTGACAGGAATTCTCTAGTCAGCATGTAGGAGACACAGCTTACGGAGTTCTGTAGCTTGGGAGTCGGCATCCACAGTATCCTGGGGTTCTGTAGCCTGAAATTAAGAGATGGAGCTTACAGGAGTTGTGCTGCTTGAAAGCAGACATTGGCAGTATAGCTGAGTTCAGTAGCCTGAGTGTAGAGAGAAGCAGTTGATGGGAGTTGCACAGCCTGTGTATAGAAGACGCAGCTTACGGGAGTTCTGTCACCAGCGTGTGGAAAGACACAGGTTACAGGAGTACCGTCGCCTGAGTGTAGGAGACGTTGTTTATGGGAGTTCTATAAACTGGGTGTAGGAGATGCAGCTTACAGGAAGTTCTTTAACCTGGGTGTAGGGAAAAGCAGTACACCTGAATTCTGTAACCTGCGTGCAGAGAGAAGCTTTTTTCGGGAATTCTGTCTTCAGTGTAGAGGAGACATTGCTTACGGGAATTTTGTTCATGGGAGTAGGTGTACGCAGTGTACTGGTGTTCTGTAGCCTGAATGTAAGAGATTCAGCTTACAGGAGTTCGGCCGCTTGATAGCAGGCGTTCACAGTATGCCTGAGTTCTGTAGCCTGAGTGAAGAGAGAAAAGCAGTTTACGGGAGCTGTGCAGCCTGAGTATAGAAGACACAGCTTACAGAAGTTCTGTAACCTGGATGTAGGGAAACGCAGTATACCCGAGTTCTGTACCCTGAGTGTAGAGAGAAGCAGTTGATGGGAGTTGTGCAGCCTGTGTATAGAAGACGCAGCTTACGGGAGTTCTGTCACCAGCGTGTGGAAAGACACAGCTTACGGGAGTTCTGTAGCCTGAGTGTAGGAGACATTGCTTGTCAGAGTTCTATAAACTGGGTGTAGGAGACGCAGCTTACAGAAGTTCTGTATCCTGGGGGTAGGGAAACGCAGTATACCTGAGTTCTGTAACCTGAGTGTAGAGAGAAGGAATTGACAGGAATTCTCTAGTCAGCGTGTAGGAGACACAGCTTACGGGAGTTTTGTCGCATGGGAGTAGGCATACACAGTACACTGGGGTTCTGTAGCCTGAAATTAGGAGATTGAGCTTACAGGAGTTCTGCTGCTTGATAGCAGGCATTGGCAGTATAGCTGAGTTCAGTAGCCTGAGGTAGAGAGAAGCAGCTTATGGGAGCTCTGTAGCCTGAGTGTAGGAGACACATCGTACAGGAGTTCTGTAGCTTGGGATTAGGCATAGGCAGTATAAGGGGCTTCTGTAGCCTGAGGGTAGGAGATGTAGCTTCCAGGAGTTCTGTTGCTCGGCAGTAGACGTATGCAGTGCGTGAGGGTTCTGTAGCCTGAGTGTAGGAGACGCAACCTACCGGAGTCCTGTAGCTTGGAAGTAGGCCTACGCAGTATACTGGAGTTCTGTAGCCTGAATGTAGGAGCTGCAGCTTACAGGTTCTGCAACTTGATAGCAGGCTTTCACAGTATACCTGTGTTCTGTAGCCTGTGTGTAGAGAAAAGCAGTTTACGGGAGCTGTGCAGCCTGAGTATAGAAGACGCAGCTTACAGAAGTTCTGTAACCTGGATGTAGGGAAACGCAGTATACCCGAGTTCTGTACCCTGAGTGTAGAGAGAAGCAGTTGATGGGAGTTGTGCAGCCTGTGTATAGAAGACGCAGCTTACGGGAGTTCTGTCACCAGCGTGTGGAAAGACACAGCTTACGGGAGTTCTGTAGCCTGAGTGTAGGAGACATTGCTTGTCAGAGTTCTATAAACTGGGTGTAGGAGACGCAGCTTACAGAAGTTCTGTATCCTGGGGGTAGGGAAACGCAGTATACCTGAGTTCTGTAACCTGAGTGTAGAGAGAAGGAATTGACAGGAATTCTCTAGTCAGCGTGTAGGAGACACAGCTTACGGGAGTTTTGTCGCATGGGAGTAGGCATACACAGTACACTGGGGTTCTGTAGCCTGAAATTAGGAGATTGAGCTTACAGGAGTTGTGCTGCTTGATAGCAGGCATTGGCAGTATAGCTGAGTTCAGTAGCCTGAGGTAGAGAGAAGCAGCTTATGGGAGCTCTGTAGCCTGAGTGTAGGAGACACATCGTACAGGAGTTCTGTAGCTTGGGATTAGGCATAGGCAGTATAAGGGGCTTCTGTAGCCTGAGGGTAGGAGATGTAGCTTCCAGGAGTTCTGTTGCTCGGCAGTAGACGTATGCAGTGCGTGAGGGTTCTGTAGCCTGAGTGTAGGAGACGCAACCTACCGGAGTCCTGTAGCTTGGAAGTAGGCCTACGCAGTATACTGGAGTTCTGTAGCCTGAATGTAGGAGCTGCAGCTTACAGGTTCTGCAACTTGATAGCAGGCTTTCACAGTATACCTGTGTTCTGTAGCCTGTGTGTAGAGAAAAGCAGTTTACGGGAGCTGTGCAGCCTGAGTATAGAAGACGCAGCTTACAGAAGTTCTGTAACCTGGATGTAGGGAAACGCAGTATACCCGAGTTCTGTACCCTGAGTGTAGAGAGAAGCAGTTGATGGGCATTCTCTAGTCAGCATGTAGGAGACACAGCTTAAGGGAGTTCTGTAGCTTGGGAGTCGGCATCCGCAGTATCCTGGGGTTCTGTAGCCTGAAATTAAGAGATGGAGCTTACAGGAGTTGTGCTGCTTGAAAGCAGACATTGGCAGTATAGCTGAGTTCAGTAGCCTGAGTGTAGAGAGAAGCAGTTGATGGGAGTTGCGCAGCCTGTGTATAGAAGACGCAGCTTACGGGAGTTCTGTCACCAGCGTGTAGAAAGAGACAGCTTACGGGAGTTCTGTAGCCTGAGTGTAGGAGACATTGCATGTCAGAGTTCTATAAACTGGGTGTAGGAGACGCAGCTTACAGAAGTTCTGTATCCTGGGGGTAGGGAAACGCAGTATACCTGAGTTCTGTAACCTGAGTGTAGAGAGAAGGAATTGACAGGAATTCTCTAGTCAGCATGTAGGAGACACAGCTTACGGAGTTCTGTAGCTTGGGAGTCGGCATCCACAGTATCCTGGGGTTCTGTAGCCTGAAATTAAGAGATGGAGCTTACAGGAGTTGTGCTGCTTGAAAGCAGACATTGGCAGTATAGCTGAGTTCAGTAGCCTGAGTGTAGAGAGAAGCAGTTGATGGGAGTTGCACAGCCTGTGTATAGAAGACGCAGCTTACGGGAGTTCTGTCACCAGCGTGTGGAAAGACACAGGTTACAGGAGTACCGTCGCCTGAGTGTAGGAGACGTTGTTTATGGGAGTTCTATAAACTGGGTGTAGGAGATGCAGCTTACAGGAAGTTCTTTAACCTGGGTGTAGGGAAAAGCAGTACACCTGAATTCTGTAACCTGCGTGCAGAGAGAAGCTTTTTTCGGGAATTCTGTCTTCAGTGTAGAGGAGACATTGCTTACAGGAATTTTGTTCATGGGAGTAGGTGTACGCAGTGTACTGGTGTTCTGTAGCCTGAATGTAAGAGATTCAGCTTACAGGAGTTCGGCCGCTTGATAGCAGGCGTTCACAGTATGCCTGAGTTCTGTAGCCTGAGTGAAGAGAGAAAAGCAGTTTACGGGAGCTGTGCAGCCTGAGTATAGAAGACACAGCTTACAGAAGTTCTGTAACCTGGATGTAGGGAAACGCAGTATACCCGAGTTCTGTACCCTGAGTGTAGAGAGAAGCAGTTGATGGGAGTTGTGCAGCCTGTGTATAGAAGACGCAGCTTACGGGAGTTCTGTCACCAGCGTGTGGAAAGACACAGCTTACGGGAGTTCTGTAGCCTGAGTGTAGGAGACATTGCTTGTCAGAGTTCTATAAACTGGGTGTAGGAGACGCAGCTTACAGAAGTTCTGTATCCTGGGGGTAGGGAAACGCAGTATACCTGAGTTCTGTAACCTGAGTGTAGAGAGAAGGAATTGACAGGAATTCTCTAGTCAGCGTGTAGGAGACACAGCTTACGGGAGTTTTGTCGCATGGGAGTAGGCATACACAGTACACTGGGGTTCTGTAGCCTGAAATTAGGAGATTGAGCTTACAGGAGTTCTGCTGCTTGATAGCAGGCATTGGCAGTATAGCTGAGTTCAGTAGCCTGAGGTAGAGAGAAGCAGCTTATGGGAGCTCTGTAGCCTGAGTGTAGGAGACACATCGTACAGGAGTTCTGTAGCTTGGGATTAGGCATAGGCAGTATAAGGGGCTTCTGTAGCCTGAGGGTAGGAGATGTAGCTTCCAGGAGTTCTGTTGCTCGGCAGTAGACGTATGCAGTGCGTGAGGGTTCTGTAGCCTGAGTGTAGGAGACGCAACCTACCGGAGTCCTGTAGCTTGGAAGTAGGCCTACGCAGTATACTGGAGTTCTGTAGCCTGAATGTAGGAGCTGCAGCTTACAGGTTCTGCAACTTGATAGCAGGCTTTCACAGTATACCTGTGTTCTGTAGCCTGTGTGTAGAGAAAAGCAGTTTACGGGAGCTGTGCAGCCTGAGTATAGAAGACGCAGCTTACAGAAGTTCTGTAACCTGGATGTAGGGAAACGCAGTATACCCGAGTTCTGTACCCTGAGTGTAGAGAGAAGCAGTTGATGGGAGTTGTGCAGCCTGTGTATAGAAGACGCAGCTTACGGGAGTTCTGTCACCAGCGTGTGGAAAGACACAGCTTACGGGAGTTCTGTAGCCTGAGTGTAGGAGACATTGCTTGTCAGAGTTCTATAAACTGGGTGTAGGAGACGCAGCTTACAGAAGTTCTGTATCCTGGGGGTAGGGAAACGCAGTATACCTGAGTTCTGTAACCTGAGTGTAGAGAGAAGGAATTGACAGGAATTCTCTAGTCAGCGTGTAGGAGACACAGCTTACGGGAGTTTTGTCGCATGGGAGTAGGCATACACAGTACACTGGGGTTCTGTAGCCTGAAATTAGGAGATTGAGCTTACAGGAGTTGTGCTGCTTGATAGCAGGCATTGGCAGTATAGCTGAGTTCAGTAGCCTGAGGTAGAGAGAAGCAGCTTATGGGAGCTCTGTAGCCTGAGTGTAGGAGACACATCGTACAGGAGTTCTGTAGCTTGGGATTAGGCATAGGCAGTATAAGGGGCTTCTGTAGCCTGAGGGTAGGAGATGTAGCTTCCAGGAGTTCTGTTGCTCGGCAGTAGACGTATGCAGTGCGTGAGGGTTCTGTAGCCTGAGTGTAGGAGACGCAACCTACCGGAGTCCTGTAGCTTGGAAGTAGGCCTACGCAGTATACTGGAGTTCTGTAGCCTGAATGTAGGAGCTGCAGCTTACAGGTTCTGCAACTTGATAGCAGGCTTTCACAGTATACCTGTGTTCTGTAGCCTGTGTGTAGAGAAAAGCAGTTTACGGGAGCTGTGCAGCCTGAGTATAGAAGACGCAGCTTACAGAAGTTCTGTAACCTGGATGTAGGGAAACGCAGTATACCCGAGTTCTGTACCCTGAGTGTAGAGAGAAGCAGTTGATGGGCATTCTCTAGTCAGCATGTAGGAGACACAGCTTAAGGGAGTTCTGTAGCTTGGGAGTCGGCATCCGCAGTATCCTGGGGTTCTGTAGCCTGAAATTAAGAGATGGAGCTTACAGGAGTTGTGCTGCTTGAAAGCAGACATTGGCAGTATAGCTGAGTTCAGTAGCCTGAGTGTAGAGAGAAGCAGTTGATGGGAGTTGCGCAGCCTGTGTATAGAAGACGCAGCTTACGGGAGTTCTGTCACCAGCGTGTAGAAAGAGACAGCTTACGGGAGTTCTGTAGCCTGAGTGTAGGAGACATTGCATGTCAGAGTTCTATAAACTGGGTGTAGGAGACGCAGCTTACAGAAGTTCTGTATCCTGGGGGTAGGGAAACGCAGTATACCTGAGTTCTGTAACCTGAGTGTAGAGAGAAGGAATTGACAGGAATTCTCTAGTCAGCATGTAGGAGACACAGCTTACGGAGTTCTGTAGCTTGGGAGTCGGCATCCACAGTATCCTGGGGTTCTGTAGCCTGAAATTAAGAGATGGAGCTTACAGGAGTTGTGCTGCTTGAAAGCAGACATTGGCAGTATAGCTGAGTTCAGTAGCCTGAGTGTAGAGAGAAGCAGTTGATGGGAGTTGCACAGCCTGTGTATAGAAGACGCAGCTTACGGGAGTTCTGTCACCAGCGTGTGGAAAGACACAGGTTACAGGAGTACCGTCGCCTGAGTGTAGGAGACGTTGTTTATGGGAGTTCTATAAACTGGGTGTAGGAGATGCAGCTTACAGGAAGTTCTTTAACCTGGGTGTAGGGAAAAGCAGTACACCTGAATTCTGTAACCTGCGTGCAGAGAGAAGCTTTTTTCGGGAATTCTGTCTTCAGTGTAGAGGAGACATTGCTTACAGGAATTTTGTTCATGGGAGTAGGTGTACGCAGTGTACTGGTGTTCTGTAGCCTGAATGTAAGAGATTCAGCTTACAGGAGTTCGGCCGCTTGATAGCAGGCGTTCACAGTATGCCTGAGTTCTGTAGCCTGAGTGAAGAGAGAAAAGCAGTTTACGGGAGCTGTGCAGCCTGAGTATAGAAGACACAGCTTACAGAAGTTCTGTAACCTGGATGTAGGGAAACGCAGTATACCCGAGTTCTGTACCCTGAGTGTAGAGAGAAGCAGTTGATGGGAGTTGTGCAGCCTGTGTATAGAAGACGCAGCTTACGGGAGTTCTGTCACCAGCGTGTGGAAAGACACAGCTTACGGGAGTTCTGTAGCCTGAGTGTAGGAGACATTGCTTGTCAGAGTTCTATAAACTGGGTGTAGGAGACGCAGCTTACAGAAGTTCTGTATCCTGGGGGTAGGGAAACGCAGTATACCTGAGTTCTGTAACCTGAGTGTAGAGAGAAGGAATTGACAGGAATTCTCTAGTCAGCGTGTAGGAGACACAGCTTACGGGAGTTTTGTCGCATGGGAGTAGGCATACACAGTACACTGGGGTTCTGTAGCCTGAAATTAGGAGATTGAGCTTACAGGAGTTCTGCTGCTTGATAGCAGGCATTGGCAGTATAGCTGAGTTCAGTAGCCTGAGGTAGAGAGAAGCAGCTTATGGGAGCTCTGTAGCCTGAGTGTAGGAGACACATCGTACAGGAGTTCTGTAGCTTGGGATTAGGCATAGGCAGTATAAGGGGCTTCTGTAGCCTGAGGGTAGGAGATGTAGCTTCCAGGAGTTCTGTTGCTCGGCAGTAGACGTATGCAGTGCGTGAGGGTTCTGTAGCCTGAGTGTAGGAGACGCAACCTACCGGAGTCCTGTAGCTTGGAAGTAGGCCTACGCAGTATACTGGAGTTCTGTAGCCTGAATGTAGGAGCTGCAGCTTACAGGTTCTGCAACTTGATAGCAGGCTTTCACAGTATACCTGTGTTCTGTAGCCTGTGTGTAGAGAAAAGCAGTTTACGGGAGCTGTGCAGCCTGAGTATAGAAGACGCAGCTTACAGAAGTTCTGTAACCTGGATGTAGGGAAACGCAGTATACCCGAGTTCTGTACCCTGAGTGTAGAGAGAAGCAGTTGATGGGAGTTGTGCAGCCTGTGTATAGAAGACGCAGCTTACGGGAGTTCTGTCACCAGCGTGTGGAAAGACACAGCTTACGGGAGTTCTGTAGCCTGAGTGTAGGAGACATTGCTTGTCAGAGTTCTATAAACTGGGTGTAGGAGACGCAGCTTACAGAAGTTCTGTATCCTGGGGGTAGGGAAACGCAGTATACCTGAGTTCTGTAACCTGAGTGTAGAGAGAAGGAATTGACAGGAATTCTCTAGTCAGCGTGTAGGAGACACAGCTTACGGGAGTTTTGTCGCATGGGAGTAGGCATACACAGTACACTGGGGTTCTGTAGCCTGAAATTAGGAGATTGAGCTTACAGGAGTTCTGCTGCTTGATAGCAGGCATTGGCAGTATAGCTGAGTTCAGTAGCCTGAGGTAGAGAGAAGCAGCTTATGGGAGCTCTGTAGCCTGAGTGTAGGAGACACATCGTACAGGAGTTCTGTAGCTTGGGATTAGGCATAGGCAGTATAAGGGGCTTCTGTAGCCTGAGGGTAGGAGATGTAGCTTCCAGGAGTTCTGTTGCTCGGCAGTAGACGTATGCAGTGCGTGAGGGTTCTGTAGCCTGAGTGTAGGAGACGCAACCTACCGGAGTCCTGTAGCTTGGAAGTAGGCCTACGCAGTATACTGGAGTTCTGTAGCCTGAATGTAGGAGCTGCAGCTTACAGGTTCTGCAACTTGATAGCAGGCTTTCACAGTATACCTGTGTTCTGTAGCCTGTGTGTAGAGAAAAGCAGTTTACGGGAGCTGTGCAGCCTGAGTATAGAAGACGCAGCTTACAGAAGTTCTGTAACCTGGATGTAGGGAAACGCAGTATACCCGAGTTCTGTACCCTGAGTGTAGAGAGAAGCAGTTGATGGGCATTCTCTAGTCAGCATGTAGGAGACACAGCTTAAGGGAGTTCTGTAGCTTGGGAGTCGGCATCCGCAGTATCCTGGGGTTCTGTAGCCTGAAATTAAGAGATGGAGCTTACAGGAGTTGTGCTGCTTGAAAGCAGACATTGGCAGTATAGCTGAGTTCAGTAGCCTGAGTGTAGAGAGAAGCAGTTGATGGGAGTTGCGCAGCCTGTGTATAGAAGACGCAGCTTACGGGAGTTCTGTCACCAGCGTGTAGAAAGAGACAGCTTACGGGAGTTCTGTAGCCTGAGTGTAGGAGACATTGCATGTCAGAGTTCTATAAACTGGGTGTAGGAGACGCAGCTTACAGAAGTTCTGTATCCTGGGGGTAGGGAAACGCAGTATACCTGAGTTCTGTAACCTGAGTGTAGAGAGAAGGAATTGACAGGAATTCTCTAGTCAGCATGTAGGAGACACAGCTTACGGAGTTCTGTAGCTTGGGAGTCGGCATCCACAGTATCCTGGGGTTCTGTAGCCTGAAATTAAGAGATGGAGCTTACAGGAGTTGTGCTGCTTGAAAGCAGACATTGGCAGTATAGCTGAGTTCAGTAGCCTGAGTGTAGAGAGAAGCAGTTGATGGGAGTTGCACAGCCTGTGTATAGAAGACGCAGCTTACGGGAGTTCTGTCACCAGCGTGTGGAAAGACACAGGTTACAGGAGTACCGTCGCCTGAGTGTAGGAGACGTTGTTTATGGGAGTTCTATAAACTGGGTGTAGGAGATGCAGCTTACAGGAAGTTCTTTAACCTGGGTGTAGGGAAAAGCAGTACACCTGAATTCTGTAACCTGCGTGCAGAGAGAAGCTTTTTTCGGGAATTCTGTCTTCAGTGTAGAGGAGACATTGCTTACAGGAATTTTGTTCATGGGAGTAGGTGTACGCAGTGTACTGGTGTTCTGTAGCCTGAATGTAAGAGATTCAGCTTACAGGAGTTCGGCCGCTTGATAGCAGGCGTTCACAGTATGCCTGAGTTCTGTAGCCTGAGTGAAGAGAGAAAAGCAGTTTACGGGAGCTGTGCAGCCTGAGTATAGAAGACACAGCTTACAGAAGTTCTGTAACCTGGATGTAGGGAAACGCAGTATACCCGAGTTCTGTACCCTGAGTGTAGAGAGAAGCAGTTGATGGGAGTTGTGCAGCCTGTGTATAGAAGACGCAGCTTACGGGAGTTCTGTCACCAGCGTGTGGAAAGACACAGCTTACGGGAGTTCTGTAGCCTGAGTGTAGGAGACATTGCTTGTCAGAGTTCTATAAACTGGGTGTAGGAGACGCAGCTTACAGAAGTTCTGTATCCTGGGGGTAGGGAAACGCAGTATACCTGAGTTCTGTAACCTGAGTGTAGAGAGAAGGAATTGACAGGAATTCTCTAGTCAGCGTGTAGGAGACACAGCTTACGGGAGTTTTGTCGCATGGGAGTAGGCATACACAGTACACTGGGGTTCTGTAGCCTGAAATTAGGAGATTGAGCTTACAGGAGTTCTGCTGCTTGATAGCAGGCATTGGCAGTATAGCTGAGTTCAGTAGCCTGAGGTAGAGAGAAGCAGCTTATGGGAGCTCTGTAGCCTGAGTGTAGGAGACACATCGTACAGGAGTTCTGTAGCTTGGGATTAGGCATAGGCAGTATAAGGGGCTTCTGTAGCCTGAGGGTAGGAGATGTAGCTTCCAGGAGTTCTGTTGCTCGGCAGTAGACGTATGCAGTGCGTGAGGGTTCTGTAGCCTGAGTGTAGGAGACGCAACCTACCGGAGTCCTGTAGCTTGGAAGTAGGCCTACGCAGTATACTGGAGTTCTGTAGCCTGAATGTAGGAGCTGCAGCTTACAGGTTCTGCAACTTGATAGCAGGCTTTCACAGTATACCTGTGTTCTGTAGCCTGTGTGTAGAGAAAAGCAGTTTACGGGAGCTGTGCAGCCTGAGTATAGAAGACGCAGCTTACAGAAGTTCTGTAACCTGGATGTAGGGAAACGCAGTATACCCGAGTTCTGTACCCTGAGTGTAGAGAGAAGCAGTTGATGGGAGTTGTGCAGCCTGTGTATAGAAGACGCAGCTTACGGGAGTTCTGTCACCAGCGTGTGGAAAGACACAGCTTACGGGAGTTCTGTAGCCTGAGTGTAGGAGACATTGCTTGTCAGAGTTCTATAAACTGGGTGTAGGAGACGCAGCTTACAGAAGTTCTGTATCCTGGGGGTAGGGAAACGCAGTATACCTGAGTTCTGTAACCTGAGTGTAGAGAGAAGGAATTGACAGGAATTCTCTAGTCAGCGTGTAGGAGACACAGCTTACGGGAGTTTTGTCGCATGGGAGTAGGCATACACAGTACACTGGGGTTCTGTAGCCTGAAATTAGGAGATTGAGCTTACAGGAGTTCTGCTGCTTGATAGCAGGCATTGGCAGTATAGCTGAGTTCAGTAGCCTGAGGTAGAGAGAAGCAGCTTATGGGAGCTCTGTAGCCTGAGTGTAGGAGACACATCGTACAGGAGTTCTGTAGCTTGGGATTAGGCATAGGCAGTATAAGGGGCTTCTGTAGCCTGAGTGTAGGAGATGTAGCTTCCAGGAGTTCTGTTGCTCGGCAGTAGACGTATGCAGTGCGTGAGGGTTCTGTAGCCTGAGTGTAGGAGACGCAACCTACCGGAGTCCTGTAGCTTGGAAGTAGGCCTACGCAGTATACTGGAGTTCTGTAGCCTGAATGTAGGAGCTGCAGCTTACAGGTTCTGCAACTTGATAGCAGGCTTTCACAGTATACCTGTGTTCTGTAGCCTGTGTGTAGAGAAAAGCAGTTTACGGGAGCTGTGCAGCCTGAGTATAGAAGACGCAGCTTACAGAAGTTCTGTAACCTGGATGTAGGGAAACGCAGTATACCCGAGTTCTGTACCCTGAGTGTAGAGAGAAGCAGTTGATGGGCATTCTCTAGTCAGCATGTAGGAGACACAGCTTATGGGAGTTCTGTAGCTTGGGAGTCGGCATCCGCAGTATCCTGGGGTTCTGTAGCCTGAAATTAAGAGATGGAGCTTACAGGAGTTGTGCTGCTTGAAAGCAGACATTGGCAGTATAGCTGAGTTCAGTAGCCTGAGTGTAGAGAGAAGCAGTTGATGGGAGTTGCGCAGCCTGTGTATAGAAGACGCAGCTTACGGGAGTTCTGTCACCAGCGTGTAGAAAGAGACAGCTTACGGGAGTTCTGTAGCCTGAGTGTAGGAGACATTGCATGTCAGAGTTCTATAAACTGGGTGTAGGAGACGCAGCTTACAGAAGTTCTGTATCCTGGGGGTAGGGAAACGCAGTATACCTGAGTTCTGTAACCTGAGTGTAGAGAGAAGGAATTGACAGGAATTCTCTAGTCAGCATGTAGGAGACACAGCTTACGGAGTTCTGTAGCTTGGGAGTCGGCATCCACAGTATCCTGGGGTTCTGTAGCCTGAAATTAAGAGATGGAGCTTACAGGAGTTGTGCTGCTTGAAAGCAGACATTGGCAGTATAGCTGAGTTCAGTAGCCTGAGTGTAGAGAGAAGCAGTTGATGGGAGTTGCACAGCCTGTGTATAGAAGACGCAGCTTACGGGAGTTCTGTCACCAGCGTGTGGAAAGACACAGGTTACAGGAGTACCGTCGCCTGAGTGTAGGAGACGTTGTTTATGGGAGTTCTATAAACTGGGTGTAGGAGATGCAGCTTACAGGAAGTTCTTTAACCTGGGTGTAGGGAAAAGCAGTACACCTGAATTCTGTAACCTGCGTGCAGAGAGAAGCTTTTTTCGGGAATTCTGTCTTCAGTGTAGAGGAGACATTGCTTACAGGAATTTTGTTCATGGGAGTAGGTGTACGCAGTGTACTGGTGTTCTGTAGCCTGAATGTAAGAGATTCAGCTTACAGGAGTTCGGCCGCTTGATAGCAGGCGTTCACAGTATGCCTGAGTTCTGTAGCCTGAGTGAAGAGAGAAAAGCAGTTTACGGGAGCTGTGCAGCCTGAGTATAGAAGACACAGCTTACAGAAGTTCTGTAACCTGGATGTAGGGAAACGCAGTATACCCGAGTTCTGTACCCTGAGTGTAGAGAGAAGCAGTTGATGGGAGTTGTGCAGCCTGTGTATAGAAGACGCAGCTTACGGGAGTTCTGTCACCAGCGTGTGGAAAGACACAGCTTACGGGAGTTCTGTAGCCTGAGTGTAGGAGACATTGCTTGTCAGAGTTCTATAAACTGGGTGTAGGAGACGCAGCTTACAGAAGTTCTGTATCCTGGGGGTAGGGAAACGCAGTATACCTGAGTTCTGTAACCTGAGTGTAGAGAGAAGGAATTGACAGGAATTCTCTAGTCAGCGTGTAGGAGACACAGCTTACGGGAGTTTTGTCGCATGGGAGTAGGCATACACAGTACACTGGGGTTCTGTAGCCTGAAATTAGGAGATTGAGCTTACAGGAGTTCTGCTGCTTGATAGCAGGCATTGGCAGTATAGCTGAGTTCAGTAGCCTGAGGTAGAGAGAAGCAGCTTATGGGAGCTCTGTAGCCTGAGTGTAGGAGACACATCGTACAGGAGTTCTGTAGCTTGGGATTAGGCATAGGCAGTATAAGGGGCTTCTGTAGCCTGAGGGTAGGAGATGTAGCTTCCAGGAGTTCTGTTGCTCGGCAGTAGACGTATGCAGTGCGTGAGGGTTCTGTAGCCTGAGTGTAGGAGACGCAACCTACCGGAGTCCTGTAGCTTGGAAGTAGGCCTACGCAGTATACTGGAGTTCTGTAGCCTGAATGTAGGAGCTGCAGCTTACAGGTTCTGCAACTTGATAGCAGGCTTTCACAGTATACCTGTGTTCTGTAGCCTGTGTGTAGAGAAAAGCAGTTTACGGGAGCTGTGCAGCCTGAGTATAGAAGACGCAGCTTACAGAAGTTCTGTAACCTGGATGTAGGGAAACGCAGTATACCCGAGTTCTGTACCCTGAGTGTAGAGAGAAGCAGTTGATGGGCATTCTCTAGTCAGCATGTAGGAGACACAGCTTATGGGAGTTCTGTAGCTTGGGAGTCGGCATCCGCAGTATCCTGGGGTTCTGTAGCCTGAAATTAAGAGATGGCGCTTACAGGAGTTGTGCTGCTTGAAAGCAGACATTGGCAGTATAGCTGAGTTCAGTAGCCTGAGTGTAGAGAGAAGCAGTTGATGGGAGTTGCGCAGCCTGTGTATAGAAGACGCAGCTTACGGGAGTTCTGTCACCAGCGTGTAGAAAGAGACAGCTTACGGGAGTTCTGTAGCCTGAGTGTAGGAGACATTGCATGTCAGAGTTCTATAAACTGGGTGTAGGAGACGCAGCTTACAGAAGTTCTGTATCCTGGGGGTAGGGAAACGCAGTATACCTGAGTTCTGTAACCTGAGTGTAGAGAGAAGGAATTGACAGGAATTCTCTAGTCAGCATGTAGGAGACACAGCTTACGGAGTTCTGTAGCTTGGGAGTCGGCATCCACAGTATCCTGGGGTTCTGTAGCCTGAAATTAAGAGATGGAGCTTACAGGAGTTGTGCTGCTTGAAAGCAGACATTGGCAGTATAGCTGAGTTCAGTAGCCTGAGTGTAGAGAGAAGCTGTTGATGGGAGTTGCGCAGCCTGTGTATAGAAGACGCAGCTTATGGGAGTTCTGTCACCAGCGTGTGGAAAGACACAGGTTACAGGAGTACCGTCGCCTGAGTGTAGGAGACGTTGTTTATGGGAGTTCTATAAACTGGGTGTAGGAGACGCAGCTTACAGGAAGTTCTTTAACCTGGGTGTAGGGAAAAGCAGTACACCTGAATTCTGTAACCTGCGTGCAGAGAGAAGCTTTTTTCGGGAATTCTGTCGTCAGTGTAGAGGAGACATTGCTTACGGGAATTTTGTTCATGGGAGTAGGTGTACGCAGTGTACTGGTGTTCTGTAGCCTGAATGTAAGAGATTCAGCTTACAGGAGTTCGGCCGCTTGATAGCAGGCGTTCACAGTATGCCTGAGTTCTGTAGCCTGAGTGAAGAGAGAAAAGCAGTTTACGGGAGCTGTGCAGCCTGAGTATAGAAGACGCAGCTTACAGAAGTTCTGTAACCTGGATGTAGGGAAACGCAGTATACCCGAGTTCTGTACCCTGAGTGTAGAGAGAAGCAGTTGATGGGAGTTGTGCAGCCTGTGTATAGAAGACGCAGCTTACGGGAGTTCTGTCACCATCGTGTGGAAAGACACAGCTTACGGGAGTTCTGTAGCCTGAGTGTAGGAGACATTGCTTGTCAGAGTTCTATAAACTGGGTGTAGGAGACGCAGCTTACAGAAGTTCTGTATCCTGGGGGTAGGGAAACGCAGTATACCTGAGTTCTGTAACCTGAGTGTAGAGAGAAGGAATTGATAGGAATTCTCTAGTCAGCGTGTAGGAGACACAGCTTACGGGAGTTTTGTCGCATGGGAGTAGGCATACACAGTACACTGGGGTTCTGTAGCCTGAAATTAGGAGATTGAGCTTACAGGAGTTCTGCTGCTTGATAGCAGGCATTGGCAGTATAGCTGAGTTCAGTAGCCTGAGGTAGAGAGAAGCAGCTTATGGGAGCTCTGTAGCCTGAGTGTAGGAGACACATCGTACAGGAGTTCTGTAGCTTGGGATTAGGCATAGGCAGTATAAGGGGCTTCTGTAGCCTGAGGGTAGGAGATGTAGCTTCCAGGAGTTCTGTTGCTCGGCAGTAGACGTATGCAGTGCGTGAGGGTTCTGTAGCCTGAGTGTAGGAGACGCAACCTACCGGAGTCCTGTAGCTTGGAAGTAGGCCTACGCAGTATACTGGAGTTCTGTAGCCTGAATGTAGGAGCTGCAGCTTACAGGTTCTGCAACTTGATAGCAGGCTTTCACAGTATACCTGTGTTCTGTAGCCTGTGTGTAGAGAAAAGCAGTTTACGGGAGCTGTGCAGCCTGAGTATAGAAGACGCAGCTTACAGAAGTTCTGTAACCTGGATGTAGGGAAACGCAGTATACCCGAGTTCTGTACCCTGAGTGTAGAGAGAAGCAGTTGATGGGCATTCTCTAGTCAGCATGTAGGAGACACAGCTTATGGGAGTTCTGTAGCTTGGGAGTCGGCATCCGCAGTATCCTGGGGTTCTGTAGCCTGAAATTAAGAGATGGAGCTTACAGGAGTTGTGCTGCTTGAAAGCAGACATTGGCAGTATAGCTGAGTTCAGTAGCCTGAGTGTAGAGAGAAGCAGTTGATGGGAGTTGCGCAGCCTGTGTATAGAAGACGCAGCTTACGGGAGTTCTGTCACCAGCGTGTAGAAAGAGACAGCTTACGGGAGTTCTGTAGCCTGAGTGTAGGAGACATTGCATGTCAGAGTTCTATAAACTGGGTGTAGGAGACGCAGCTTACAGAAGTTCTGTATCCTGGGGGTAGGGAAACGCAGTATACCTGAGTTCTGTAACCTGAGTGTAGAGAGAAGGAATTGACAGGAATTCTCTAGTCAGCATGTAGGAGACACAGCTTACGGAGTTCTGTAGCTTGGGAGTCGGCATCCACAGTATCCTGGGGTTCTGTAGCCTGAAATTAAGAGATGGAGCTTACAGGAGTTGTGCTGCTTGAAAGCAGACATTGGCAGTATAGCTGAGTTCAGTAGCCTGAGTGTAGAGAGAAGCAGTTGATGGGAGTTGCACAGCCTGTGTATAGAAGACGCAGCTTACGGGAGTTCTGTCACCAGCGTGTGGAAAGACACAGGTTACAGGAGTACCGTCGCCTGAGTGTAGGAGACGTTGTTTATGGGAGTTCTATAAACTGGGTGTAGGAGACGCAGCTTACAGGAAGTTCTTTAACCTGGGTGTAGGGAAAAGCAGTACACCTGAATTCTGTAACCTGCGTGCAGAGAGAAGCTTTTTTCGGGAATTCTGTCGTCAGTGTAGAGGAGACATTGCTTACGGGAATTTTGTTCATGGGAGTAGGTGTACGCAGTGTACTGGTGTTCTGTAGCCTGAATGTAAGAGATTCAGCTTACAGGAGTTCGGCCGCTTGATAGCAGGCGTTCACAGTATGCCTGAGTTCTGTAGCCTGAGTGAAGAGAGAAAAGCAGTTTACGGGAGCTGTGCAGCCTGAGTATAGAAGACACAGCTTACAGAACTTCTGTAACCTGGATGTAGGGAAACGCAGTATACCCGAGTTCTGTACCCTGAGTGTAGAGAGAAGCAGTTGATGGGCATTCTCTAGTCAGCATGTAGGAGACACAGCTTATGGGAGTTCTGTAGCTTGGGAGTCGGCATCCGCAGTATCCTGGGGTTCTGTAGCCTGAAATTAAGAGATGGAGCTTACAGGAGTTGTGCTGCTTGAAAGCAGACATTGGCAGTATAGCTGAGTTCAGTAGCCTGAGTGTAGAGAGAAGCAGTTGATGGGAGTTGCGCAGCCTGTGTATAGAAGACGCAGCTTACGGGAGTTCTGTCACCAGCGTGTAGAAAGAGACAGCTTACGGGAGTTCTGTAGCCTGAGTGTAGGAGACATTGCATGTCAGAGTTCTATAAACTGGGTGTAGGAGACGCAGCTTACAGAAGTTCTGTATCCTGGGGGTAGGGAAACGCAGTATACCTGAGTTCTGTAACCTGAGTGTAGAGAGAAGGAATTGACAGGAATTCTCTAGTCAGCATGTAGGAGACACATCTTACGGAGTTCTGTAGCTTGGGAGTCGGCATCCACAGTATCCTGGGGTTCTGTAGCCTGAAATTAAGAGATGGAGCTTACAGGAGTTGTGCTGCTTGAAAGCAGACATTGGCAGTATAGCTGAGTTCAGTAGCCTGAGTGTAGAGAGAAGCAGTTGATGGGAGTTGCACAGCCTGTGTATAGAAGACGCAGCTTACGGGAGTTCTGTCACCAGCGTGTGGAAAGACACAGGTTACAGGAGTACCGTCGCCTGAGTGTAGGAGACGTTGTTTATGGGAGTTCTATAAACTGGGTGTAGGAGACGCAGCTTACAGGAAGTTCTTTAACCTGGGTGTAGGGAAAAGCAGTACACCTGAATTCTGTAACCTGCGTGCAGAGAGAAGCTTTTTTCGGGAATTCTGTCTTCAGTGTAGAGGAGACATTGCTTACAGGAATTTTGTTCATGGGAGTAGGTGTACGCAGTGTACTGGTGTTCTGTAGCCTGAATGTAAGAGATTCAGCTTACAGGAGTTCGGCCGCTTGATAGCAGGCGTTCACAGTATGCCTGAGTTCTGTAGCCTGAGTGAAGAGAGAAAAGCAGTTTACGGGAGCTGTGCAGCCTGAGTATAGAAGACACAGCTTACAGAAGTTCTGTAACCTGGATGTAGGGAAACGCAGTATACCCGAGTTCTGTACCCTGAGTGTAGAGAGAAGCAGTTGATGGGAGTTGTGCAGCCTGTGTATAGAAGACGCAGCTTACGGGAGTTCTGTCACCAGCGTGTGGAAAGACACAGCTTACGGGAGTTCTGTAGCCTGAGTGTAGGAGACATTGCTTGTCAGAGTTCTATAAACTGGGTGTAGGAGACGCAGCTTACAGAAGTTCTGTATCCTGGGGGTAGGGAAACGCAGTATACCTGAGTTCTGTAACCTGAGTGTAGAGAGAAGGAATTGACAGGAATTCTCTAGTCAGCGTGTAGGAGACACAGCTTACGGGAGTTTTGTCGCATGGGAGTAGGCATACACAGTACACTGGGGTTCTGTAGCCTGAAATTAGGAGATTGAGCTTACAGGAGTTCTGCTGCTTGATAGCAGGCATTGGCAGTATAGCTGAGTTCAGTAGCCTGAGGTAGAGAGAAGCAGCTTATGGGAGCTCTGTAGCCTGAGTGTAGGAGACACATCGTACAGGAGTTCTGTAGCTTGGGATTAGGCATAGGCAGTATAAGGGGCTTCTGTAGCCTGAGGGTAGGAGATGTAGCTTCCAGGAGTTCTGTTGCTCGGCAGTAGACGTATGCAGTGCGTGAGGGTTCTGTAGCCTGAGTGTAGGAGACGCAACCTACCGGAGTCCTGTAGCTTGGAAGTAGGCCTACGCAGTATACTGGAGTTCTGTAGCCTGAATGTAGGAGCTGCAGCTTACAGGTTCTGCAACTTGATAGCAGGCTTTCACAGTATACCTGTGTTCTGTAGCCTGTGTGTAGAGAAAAGCAGTTTACGGGAGCTGTGCAGCCTGAGTATAGAAGACGCAGCTTACAGAAGTTCTGTAACCTGGATGTAGGGAAACGCAGTATACCCGAGTTCTGTACCCTGAGTGTAGAGAGAAGCAGTTGATGGGCATTCTCTAGTCAGCATGTAGGAGACACAGCTTATGGGAGTTCTGTAGCTTGGGAGTCGGCATCCGCAGTATCCTGGGGTTCTGTAGCCTGAAATTAAGAGATGGAGCTTACAGGAGTTGTGCTGCTTGAAAGCAGACATTGGCAGTATAGCTGAGTTCAGTAGCCTGAGTGTAGAGAGAAGCAGTTGATGGGAGTTGCGCAGCCTGTGTATAGAAGACGCAGCTTACGGGAGTTCTGTCACCAGCGTGTAGAAAGAGACAGCTTACGGGAGTTCTGTAGCCTGAGTGTAGGAGACATTGCATGTCAGAGTTCTATAAACTGGGTGTAGGAGACGCAGCTTACAGAAGTTCTGTATCCTGGGGGTAGGGAAACGCAGTATACCTGAGTTCTGTAACCTGAGTGTAGAGAGAAGGAATTGACAGGAATTCTCTAGTCAGCATGTAGGAGACACAGCTTACGGAGTTCTGTAGCTTGGGAGTCGGCATCCACAGTATCCTGGGGTTCTGTAGCCTGAAATTAAGAGATGGAGCTTACAGGAGTTGTGCTGCTTGAAAGCAGACATTGGCAGTATAGCTGAGTTCAGTAGCCTGAGTGTAGAGAGAAGCTGTTGATGGGAGTTGCGCAGCCTGTGTATAGAAGACGCAGCTTACGGGAGTTCTGTCACCAGCGTGTGGAAAGACACAGGTTACAGGAGTACCGTCGCCTGAGTGTAGGAGACGTTGTTTATGGGAGTTCTATAAACTGGGTGTAGGAGACGCAGCTTACAGGAAGTTCTTTAACCTGGGTGTAGGGAAAAGCAGTACACCTGAATTCTGTAACCTGCGTGCAGAGAGAAGCTTTTTTCGGGAATTCTGTCTTCAGTGTAGAGGAGACATTGCTTACAGGAATTTTGTTCATGGGAGTAGGTGTACGCAGTGTACTGGTGTTCTGTAGCCTGAATGTAAGAGATTCAGCTTACAGGAGTTCGGCCGCTTGATAGCAGGCGTTCACAGTATGCCTGAGTTCTGTAGCCTGAGTGAAGAGAGAAAAGCAGTTTACGGGAGCTGTGCAGCCTGAGTATAGAAGACGCAGCTTACAGAAGTTCTGTAACCTGGATGTAGGGAAACGCAGTATACCCGAGTTCTGTACCCTGAGTGTAGAGAGAAGCAGTTGATGGGAGTTGTGCAGCCTGTGTATAGAAGACGCAGCTTACGGGAGTTCTGTCACCAGCGTGTGGAAAGACACAGCTTACGGGAGTTCTGTAGCCTGAGTGTAGGAGACATTGCTTGTCAGAGTTCTATAAACTGGGTGTAGGAGACGCAGCTTACAGAAGTTCTGTATCCTGGGGGTAGGGAAACGCAGTATACCTGAGTTCTGTAACCTGAGTGTAGAGAGAAGGAATTGACAGGAATTCTCTAGTCAGCGTGTAGGAGACACAGCTTACGGGAGTTTTGTCGCATGGGAGTAGGCATACACAGTACACTGGGGTTCTGTAGCCTGAAATTAGGAGATTGAGCTTACAGGAGTTGTGCTGCTTGATAGCAGGCATTGGCAGTATAGCTGAGTTCAGTAGCCTGAGGTAGAGAGAAGCAGCTTATGGGAGCTCTGTAGCCTGAGTGTAGGAGACACATCGTACAGGAGTTCTGTAGCTTGGGATTAGGCATAGGCAGTATAAGGGGCTTCTGTAGCCTGAGGGTAGGAGATGTAGCTTCCAGGAGTTCTGTTGCTCGGCAGTAGACGTATGCAGTGCGTGAGGGTTCTGTAGCCTGAGTGTAGGAGACGCAACCTACCGGAGTCCTGTAGCTTGGAAGTAGGCCTACGCAGTATACTGGAGTTCTGTAGCCTGAATGTAGGAGCTGCAGCTTACAGGTTCTGCAACTTGATAGCAGGCTTTCACAGTATACCTGTGTTCTGTAGCCTGTGTGTAGAGAAAAGCAGTTTACGGGAGCTGTGCAGCCTGAGTATAGAAGACGCAGCTTACAGAAGTTCTGTAACCTGGATGTAGGGAAACGCAGTATACCCGAGTTCTGTACCCTGAGTGTAGAGAGAAGCAGTTGATGGGAGTTGTGCAGCCTGTGTATAGAAGACGCAGCTTACGGGAGTTCTGTCACCAGCGTGTGGAAAGACACAGCTTACGGGAGTTCTGTAGCCTGAGTGTAGGAGACATTGCTTGTCAGAGTTCTATAAACTGGGTGTAGGAGACGCAGCTTACAGAAGTTCTGTATCCTGGGGGTAGGGAAACGCAGTATACCTGAGTTCTGTAACCTGAGTGTAGAGAGAAGGAATTGACAGGAATTCTCTAGTCAGCATGTAGGAGACACAGCTTACGGAGTTCTGTAGCTTGGGAGTCGGCATCCACAGTATCCTGGGGTTCTGTAGCCTGAAATTAAGAGATGGAGCTTACAGGAGTTGTGCTGCTTGAAAGCAGACATTGGCAGTATAGCTGAGTTCAGTAGCCTGAGTGTAGAGAGAAGCAGTTGATGGGAGTTGCACAGCCTGTGTATAGAAGACGCAGCTTACGGGAGTTCTGTCACCAGCGTGTGGAAAGACACAGGTTACAGGAGTACCGTCGCCTGAGTGTAGGAGACGTTGTTTATGGGAGTTCTATAAACTGGGTGTAGGAGACGCAGCTTACAGGAAGTTCTTTAACCTGGGTGTAGGGAAAAGCAGTACACCTGAATTCTGTAACCTGCGTGCAGAGAGAAGCTTTTTTCGGGAATTCTGTCGTCAGTGTAGAGGAGACATTGCTTACAGGAATTTTGTTCATGGGAGTAGGTGTACGCAGTGTACTGGTGTTCTGTAGCCTGAATGTAAGAGATTCAGCTTACAGGAGTTCGGCCGCTTGATAGCAGGCGTTCACAGTGTGCCTGAGTTCTGTAGCCTGAGTGAAGAGAGAAAAGCAGTTTACGGGAGCTGTGCAGCCTGAGTATAGAAGACGCAGCTTACAGAAGTTCTGTAACCTGGATGTAGGGAAACGCAGTATACCCGAGTTCTGTACCCTGAGTGTAGAGAGAAGCAGTTGATGGGAGTTGTGCAGCCTGTGTATAGAAGACGCAGCTTACGGGAGTTCTGTCACCAGCGTGTGGAAAGACACAGCTTACGGGAGTTCTGTAGCCTGAGTGTAGGAGACATTGCTTGTCAGAGTTCTATAAACTGGGTGTAGGAGACGCAGCTTACAGAAGTTCTGTATCCTGGGGGTAGGGAAACGCAGTATACCTGAGTTCTGTAACCTGAGTGTAGAGAGAAGGAATTGACAGGAATTCTCTAGTCAGCGTGTAGGAGACACAGCTTACGGGAGTTTTGTCGCATGGGAGTAGGCATACACAGTACACTGGGGTTCTGTAGCCTGAAATTAGGAGATTGAGCTTACAGGAGTTGTGCTGCTTGATAGCAGGCATTGGCAGTATAGCTGAGTTCAGTAGCCTGAGGTAGAGAGAAGCAGCTTATGGGAGCTCTGTAGCCTGAGTGTAGGAGACACATCGTACAGGAGTTCTGTAGCTTGGGATTAGGCATAGGCAGTATAAGGGGCTTCTGTAGCCTGAGGGTAGGAGATGTAGCTTCCAGGAGTTCTGTTGCTCGGCAGTAGACGTATGCAGTGCGTGAGGGTTCTGTAGCCTGAGTGTAGGAGACGCAACCTACCGGAGTCCTGTAGCTTGGAAGTAGGCCTACGCAGTATACTGGAGTTCTGTAGCCTGAATGTAGGAGCTGCAGCTTACAGGTTCTGCAACTTGATAGCAGGCTTTCACAGTATACCTGTGTTCTGTAGCCTGTGTGTAGAGAAAAGCAGTTTACGGGAGCTGTGCAGCCTGAGTATAGAAGACGCAGCTTACAGAAGTTCTGTAACCTGGATGTAGGGAAACGCAGTATACCCGAGTTCTGTACCCTGAGTGTAGAGAGAAGCAGTTGATGGGCATTCTCTAGTCAGCATGTAGGAGACACAGCTTATGGGAGTTCTGTAGCTTGGGAGTCGGCATCCGCAGTATCCTGGGGTTCTGTAGCCTGAAATTAAGAGATGGAGCTTACAGGAGTTGTGCTGCTTGAAAGCAGACATTGGCAGTATAGCTGAGTTCAGTAGCCTGAGTGTAGAGAGAAGCAGTTGATGGGAGTTGCGCAGCCTGTGTATAGAAGACGCAGCTTACGGGAGTTCTGTCACCAGCGTGTAGAAAGAGACAGCTTACGGGAGTTCTGTAGCCTGAGTGTAGGAGACATTGCATGTCAGAGTTCTATAAACTGGGTGTAGGAGACGCAGCTTACAGAAGTTCTGTATCCTGGGGGTAGGGAAACGCAGTATACCTGAGTTCTGTAACCTGAGTGTAGAGAGAAGGAATTGACAGGAATTCTCTAGTCAGCATGTAGGAGACACAGCTTACGGAGTTCTGTAGCTTGGGAGTCGGCATCCACAGTATCCTGGGGTTCTGTAGCCTGAAATTAAGAGATGGAGCTTACAGGAGTTGTGCTGCTTGAAAGCAGACATTGGCAGTATAGCTGAGTTCAGTAGCCTGAGTGTAGAGAGAAGCAGTTGATGGGAGTTGCACAGCCTGTGTATAGAAGACGCAGCTTACGGGAGTTCTGTCACCAGCGTGTGGAAAGACACAGGTTACAGGAGTACCGTCGCCTGAGTGTAGGAGACGTTGTTTATGGGAGTTCTATAAACTGGGTGTAGGAGACGCAGCTTACAGGAAGTTCTTTAACCTGGGTGTAGGGAAAAGCAGTACACCTGAATTCTGTAACCTGCGTGCAGAGAGAAGCTTTTTTCGGGAATTCTGTCGTCAGTGTAGAGGAGACATTGCTTACAGGAATTTTGTTCATGGGAGTAGGTGTACGCAGTGTACTGGTGTTCTGTAGCCTGAATGTAAGAGATTCAGCTTACAGGAGTTCGGCCGCTTGATAGCAGGCATTCATAGTATGCCTGAGTTCTGTATCCTGAGTGAAGAGAGAAAAGCAGTTTACGGGAGCTGTGCAGCCTGAGTATAGAAGACGCAGCTTACAGAAGTTCTGTAACCTGGATGTAGGGAAACGCAGTATACCCGAGTTCTGTACCCTGAGTGTAGAGAGAAGCAGTTGATGGGAGTTGTGCAGCCTGTGTATAGAAGACGCAGCTTACGGGAGTTCTGTCACCAGCGTGTGGAAAGACACAGCTTACGGGAGTTCTGTAGCCTGAGTGTAGGAGACATTGCATGTCAGAGTTCTATAAACTGGGTGTAGGAGACGCAGCTTACAGAAGTTCTGTATCCTGGGGGTAGGGAAACGCAGTATACCTGAGTTCTGTAACCTGAGTGTAGAGAGAAGGAATTGACAGGAATTCTCTAGTCAGCATGTAGGAGACACAGCTTACGGGAGTTTTGTCGCATGGGAGTAGGCATACACAGTACACTGGGGTTCTGTAGCCTGAAATTAGGAGATTGAGCTTACAGGAGTTCTGCTGCTTGATAGCAGGCATTGGCAGTATAGCTGAGTTCAGTAGCCTGAGGTAGAGAGAAGCAGCTTATGGGAGCTCTGTAGCCTGAGTGTAGGAGACACATCGTACAGGAGTTCTGTAGCTTGGGATTAGGCATAGGCAGTATAAGGGGCTTCTGTAGCCTGAGGGTAGGAGATGTAGCTTCCAGGAGTTCTGTTGCTCGGCAGTAGACGTATGCAGTGCGTGAGGGTTCTGTAGCCTGAGTGTAGGAGACGCAACCTACCGGAGTCCTGTAGCTTGGAAGTAGGCCTACGCAGTATACTGGAGTTCTGTAGCCTGAATGTAGGAGCTGCAGCTTACAGGTTCTGCAACTTGATAGCAGGCTTTCACAGTATACCTGTGTTCTGTAGCCTGTGTGTAGAGAAAAGCAGTTTACGGGAGCTGTGCAGCCTGAGTATAGAAGACGCAGCTTACAGAAGTTCTGTAACCTGGATGTAGGGAAACGCAGTATACCCGAGTTCTGTACCCTGAGTGTAGAGAGAAGCAGTGGATGGGCATTCTCTAGTCAGCATGTAGGAGACACAGCTTATGGGAGTTCTGTAGCTTGGGAGTCGGCATCCGCAGTATCCTGGGGTTCTGTAGCCTGAAATTAAGAGATGGAGCTTACAGGAGTTGTGCTGCTTGAAAGCAGACATTGGCAGTATAGCTGAGTTCAGTAGCCTGAGTGTAGAGAGAAGCAGTTGATGGGAGTTGCGCAGCCTGTGTATAGAAGACGCAGCTTACGGGAGTTCTGTCACCAGCGTGTGGAAAGACACAGCTTACGGGAGTTCTGTAGCCTGAGTGTAGGAGACATTGCATGTCAGAGTTCTATAAACTGGGTGTAGGAGACGCAGCTTACAGAAGTTCTGTATCCTGGGGGTAGGGAAACGCAGTATACCTGAGTTCTGTAACCTGAGTGTAGAGAGAAGGAATTGACAGGAATTCTCTAGTCAGCATGTAGGAGACACAGCTTACGGAGTTCTGTAGCTTGGGAGTCGGCATCCACAGTATCCTGGGGTTCTGTAGCCTGAAATTAAGAGATGGAGCTTACAGGAGTTGTGCTGCTTGAAAGCAGACATTGGCAGTATAGCTGAGTTCAGTAGCCTGAGTGTAGAGAGAAGCAGTTGATGGGAGTTGCACAGCCTGTGTATAGAAGACGCAGCTTACGGGAGTTCTGTCACCAGCGTGTGGAAAGACACAGGTTACAGGAGTACCGTCGCCTGAGTGTAGGAGACGTTGTTTATGGGAGTTCTATAAACTGGGTGTAGGAGACGCAGCTTACAGGAAGTTCTTTAACCTGGGTGTAGGGAAAAGCAGTACACCTGAATTCTGTAACCTGCGTGCAGAGAGAAGCTTTTTTCGGGAATTCTGTCTTCAGTGTAGAGGAGACATTGCTTACAGGAATTTTGTTCATGGGAGTAGGTGTACGCAGTGTACTGGTGTTCTGTAGCCTGAATGTAAGAGATTCAGCTTACAGGAGTTCGGCCGCTTGATAGCAGGCGTTCACAGTATGCCTGAGTTCTGTAGCCTGAGTGAAGAGAGAAAAGCAGTTTACGGGAGCTGTGCAGCCTGAGTATAGAAGACACAGCTTACAGAAGTTCTGTAACCTGGATGTAGGGAAACGCAGTATACCCGAGTTCTGTACCCTGAGTGTAGAGAGAAGCAGTTGATGGGAGTTGTGCAGCCTGTGTATAGAAGACGCAGCTTACGGGAGTTCTGTCACCAGCGTGTGGAAAGACACAGCTTACGGGAGTTCTGTAGCCTGAGTGTAGGAGACATTGCTTGTCAGAGTTCTATAAACTGGGTGTAGGAGACGCAGCTTACAGAAGTTCTGTATCCTGGGGGTAGGGAAACGCAGTATACCTGAGTTCTGTAACCTGAGTGTAGAGAGAAGGAATTGACAGGAATTCTCTAGTCAGCGTGTAGGAGACACAGCTTACGGGAGTTTTGTCGCATGGGAGTAGGCATACACAGTACACTGGGGTTCTGTAGCCTGAAATTAGGAGATTGAGCTTACAGGAGTTCTGCTGCTTGATAGCAGGCATTGGCAGTATAGCTGAGTTCAGTAGCCTGAGGTAGAGAGAAGCAGCTTATGGGAGCTCTGTAGCCTGAGTGTAGGAGACACATCGTACAGGAGTTCTGTAGCTTGGGATTAGGCATAGGCAGTATAAGGGGCTTCTGTAGCCTGAGGGTAGGAGATGTAGCTTCCAGGAGTTCTGTTGCTCGGCAGTAGACGTATGCAGTGCGTGAGGGTTCTGTAGCCTGAGTGTAGGAGACGCAACCTACCGGAGTCCTGTAGCTTGGAAGTAGGCCTACGCAGTATACTGGAGTTCTGTAGCCTGAATGTAGGAGCTGCAGCTTACAGGTTCTGCAACTTGATAGCAGGCTTTCACAGTATACCTGTGTTCTGTAGCCTGTGTGTAGAGAAAAGCAGTTTACGGGAGCTGTGCAGCCTGAGTATAGAAGACGCAGCTTACAGAAGTTCTGTAACCTGGATGTAGGGAAACGCAGTATACCCGAGTTCTGTACCCTGAGTGTAGAGAGAAGCAGTTGATGGGCATTCTCTAGTCAGCATGTAGGAGACACAGCTTATGGGAGTTCTGTAGCTTGGGAGTCGGCATCCGCAGTATCCTGGGGTTCTGTAGCCTGAAATTAAGAGATGGAGCTTACAGGAGTTGTGCTGCTTGAAAGCAGACATTGGCAGTATAGCTGAGTTCAGTAGCCTGAGTGTAGAGAGAAGCAGTTGATGGGAGTTGCGCAGCCTGTGTATAGAAGACGCAGCTTACGGGAGTTCTGTCACCAGCGTGTAGAAAGAGACAGCTTACGGGAGTTCTGTAGCCTGAGTGTAGGAGACATTGCATGTCAGAGTTCTATAAACTGGGTGTAGGAGACGCAGCTTACAGAAGTTCTGTATCCTGGGGGTAGGGAAACGCAGTATACCTGAGTTCTGTAACCTGAGTGTAGAGAGAAGCAGTTGATGGGCATTCTCTAGTCAGCATGTAGGAGACACAGCTTACGGAGTTCTGTAGCTTGGGATTCGGCATCCACAGTATCCTGGGGTTCTGTAGCCTGAAATTAAGAGATGGAGCTTACAGGAGTTGTGCTGCTTGAAAGCAGACATTGGCAGTATAGCTGAGTTCAGTAGCCTGAGTGTAGAGAGAAGCAGTTGATGGGAGTTGCGCAGCCTGTGTATAGAAGACGCAGCTTACAGGAGTTCTGTCACCAGCGTGTGGAAAGACACAGGTTACAGGAGTACCGTCGCCTGAGTGTAGGAGACGTTGTTTATGGGAGTTCTATAAACTGGGTGTAGGAGATGCAGCTTACAGGAAGTTCTTTAACCTGGGTGTAGGGAAAAGCAGTACACCTGAATTCTGTAACCTGCGTGCAGAGAGAAGCTTTTTTCGGGAATTCTGTCTTCAGTGTAGAGGAGACATTGCTTACAGGAATTTTGTTCATGGGAGTAGGTGTACGCAGTGTACTGGTGTTCTGTAGCCTGAATGTAAGAGATTCAGCTTACAGGAGTTCGGCCGCTTGATAGCAGGCGTTCACAGTATGCCTGAGTTCTGTAGCCTGAGTGAAGAGAGAAAAGCAGTTTACGGGAGCTGTGCAGCCTGAGTATAGAAGACACAGCTTACAGAAGTTCTGTAACCTGGATGTAGGGAAACGCAGTATACCCGAGTTCTGTACCCTGAGTGTAGAGAGAAGCAGTTGATGGGAGTTGTGCAGCCTGTGTATAGAAGACGCAGCTTACGGGAGTTCTGTCACCAGCGTGTGGAAAGACACAGCTTACGGGAGTTCTGTAGCCTGAGTGTAGGAGACATTGCTTGTCAGAGTTCTATAAACTGGGTGTAGGAGACGCAGCTTACAGAAGTTCTGTATCCTGGGGGTAGGGAAATGCAGTATACCTGAGTTCTGTAACCTGAGTGTAGAGAGAAGGAATTGACAGGAATTCTCTAGTCAGCGTGTAGGAGACACAGCTTACGGGAGTTTTGTCGCATGGGAGTAGGCATACACAGTACACTGGGGTTCTGTAGCCTGAAATTAGGAGATTGAGCTTACAGGAGTTGTGCTGCTTGATAGCAGGCATTGGCAGTATAGCTGAGTTCAGTAGCCTGAGGTAGAGAGAAGCAGCTTATGGGAGCTCTGTAGCCTGAGTGTAGGAGACACATCGTACAGGAGTTCTGTAGCTTGGGATTAGGCATAGGCAGTATAAGGGGCTTCTGTAGCCTGAGGGTAGGAGATGTAGCTTCCAGGAGTTCTGTTGCTCGGCAGTAGACGTATGCAGTGCGTGAGGGTTCTGTAGCCTGAGTGTAGGAGACGCAACCTACCGGAGTCCTGTAGCTTGGAAGTAGGCCTACGCAGTATACTGGAGTTCTGTAGCCTGAATGTAGGAGCTGCAGCTTACAGGTTCTGCAACTTGATAGCAGGCTTTCACAGTATACCTGTGTTCTGTAGCCTGTGTGTAGAGAAAAGCAGTTTACGGGAGCTGTGCAGCCTGAGTATAGAAGACGCAGCTTACAGAAGTTCTGTAACCTGGATGTAGGGAAACGCAGTATACCCGAGTTCTGTACCCTGAGTGTAGAGAGAAGCAGTTGATGGGCATTCTCTAGTCAGCATGTAGGAGACACAGCTTATGGGAGTTCTGTAGCTTGGGAGTCGGCATCCGCAGTATCCTGGGGTTCTGTAGCCTGAAATTAAGAGATGGAGCTTACAGGAGTTGTGCTGCTTGAAAGCAGACATTGGCAGTATAGCTGAGTTCAGTAGCCTGAGTGTAGAGAGAAGCAGTTGATGGGAGTTGCGCAGCCTGTGTATAGAAGACGCAGCTTACGGGAGTTCTGTCACCAGCGTGTAGAAAGAGACAGCTTACGGGAGTTCTGTAGCCTGAGTGTAGGAGACATTGCATGTCAGAGTTCTATAAACTGGGTGTAGGAGACGCAGCTTACAGAAGTTCTGTATCCTGGGGGTAGGGAAACGCAGTATACCTGAGTTCTGTAACCTGAGTGTAGAGAGAAGGAATTGACAGGAATTCTCTAGTCAGCATGTAGGAGACACAGCTTACGGAGTTCTGTAGCTTGGGAGTCGGCATCCACAGTATCCTGGGGTTCTGTAGCCTGAAATTAAGAGATGGAGCTTACAGGAGTTGTGCTGCTTGAAAGCAGACATTGGCAGTATAGCTGAGTTCAGTAGCCTGAGTGTAGAGAGAAGCAGTTGATGGGAGTTGCACAGCCTGTGTATAGAAGACGCAGCTTACGGGAGTTCTGTCACCAGCGTGTGGAAAGACACAGGTTACAGGAGTACCGTCGCCTGAGTGTAGGAGACGTTGTTTATGGGAGTTCTATAAACTGGGTGTAGGAGATGCAGCTTACAGGAAGTTCTTTAACCTGGGTGTAGGGAAAAGCAGTACACCTGAATTCTGTAACCTGCGTGCAGAGAGAAGCTTTTTTCGGGAATTCTGTCTTCAGTGTAGAGGATACATTGCTTACAGGAATTTTGTTCATGGGAGTAGGTGTACGCAGTGTACTGGTGTTCTGTAGCCTGAATGTAAGAGATTCAGCTTACAGGAGTTCGGCCGCTTGATAGCAGGCGTTCACAGTATGCCTGAGTTCTGTAGCCTGAGTGAAGAGAGAAAAGCAGTTTACGGGAGCTGTGCAGCCTGAGTATAGAAGACACAGCTTACAGAAGTTCTGTAACCTGGATGTAGGGAAACGCAGTATACCCGAGTTCTGTACCCTGAGTGTAGAGAGAAGCAGTTGATCGGAGTTGTGCAGCCTGTGTATAGAAGACGCAGCTTACGGGAGTTCTGTCACCAGCGTGTGGAAAGACACAGCTTACGGGAGTTCTGTAGCCTGAGTGTAGGAGACATTGCTTGTCAGAGTTCTATAAACTGGGTGTAGGAGACGCAGCTTACAGAAGTTCTGTATCCTGGGGGTAGGGAAACGCAGTATACCTGAGTTCTGTAACCTGAGTGTAGAGAGAAGGAATTGACAGGAATTCTCTAGTCAGCGTGTAGGAGACACAGCTTACGGGAGTTTTGTCGCATGGGAGTAGGCATACACAGTACACTGGGGTTCTGTAGCCTGAAATTAGGAGATTGAGCTTACAGGAGTTCTGCTGCTTGATAGCAGGCATTGGCAGTATAGCTGAGTTCAGTAGCCTGAGGTAGAGAGAAGCAGCTTATGGGAGCTCTGTAGCCTGAGTGTAGGAGACACATCGTACAGGAGTTCTGTAGCTTGGGATTAGGCATAGGCAGTATAAGGGGCTTCTGTAGCCTGAGGGTAGGAGATGTAGCTTCCAGGAGTTCTGTTGCTCGGCAGTAGACGTATGCAGTGCGTGAGGGTTCTGTAGCCTGAGTGTAGGAGACGCAACCTACCGGAGTCCTGTAGCTTGGAAGTAGGCCTACGCAGTATACTGGAGTTCTGTAGCCTGAATGTAGGAGCTGCAGCTTACAGGTTCTGCAACTTGATAGCAGGCTTTCACAGTATACCTGTGTTCTGTAGCCTGTGTGTAGAGAAAAGCAGTTTACGGGAGCTGTGCAGCCTGAGTATAGAAGACGCAGCTTACAGAAGTTCTGTAACCTGGATGTAGGGAAACGCAGTATACCCGAGTTCTGTACCCTGAGTGTAGAGAGAAGCAGTTGATGGGAGTTGTGCAGCCTGTGTATAGAAGACGCAGCTTACGGGAGTTCTGTCACCAGCGTGTGGAAAGACACAGCTTACGGGAGTTCTGTAGCCTGAGTGTAGGAGACATTGCTTGTCAGAGTTCTATAAACTGGGTGTAGGAGACGCAGCTTACAGAAGTTCTGTATCCTGGGGGTAGGGAAACGCAGTATACCTGAGTTCTGTAACCTGAGTGTAGAGAGAAGGAATTGACAGGAATTCTCTAGTCAGCGTGTAGGAGACACAGCTTACGGGAGTTTTGTCGCATGGGAGTAGGCATACACAGTACACTGGGGTTCTGTAGCCTGAAATTAGGAGATTGAGCTTACAGGAGTTCTGCTGCTTGATAGCAGGCATTGGCAGTATAGCTGAGTTCAGTAGCCTGAGGTAGAGAGAAGCAGCTTATGGGAGCTCTGTAGCCTGAGTGTAGGAGACACATCGTACAGGAGTTCTGTAGCTTGGGATTAGGCATAGGCAGTATAAGGGGCTTCTGTAGCCTGAGGGTAGGAGATGTAGCTTCCAGGAGTTCTGTTGCTCGGCAGTAGACGTATGCAGTGCGTGAGGGTTCTGTAGCCTGAGTGTAGGAGACGCAACCTACCGGAGTCCTGTAGCTTGGAAGTAGGCCTACGCAGTATACTGGAGTTCTGTAGCCTGAATGTAGGAGCTGCAGCTTACAGGTTCTGCAACTTGATAGCAGGCGTTCACAGTATACCTGTGTTCTGTAGCCTGTGTGTAGAGAAAAGCAGTTTACGGGAGCTGTGCAGCCTGAGTATAGAAGACGCAGCTTACAGAAGTTCTGTAACCTGGATGTAGGGAAACGCAGTATACCCGAGTTCTGTACCCTGAGTGTAGAGAGAAGCAGTTGATGGGCATTCTCTAGTCAGCATGTAGGAGACACAGCTTATGGGAGTTCTGTAGCTTGGGAGTCGGCATCCGCAGTATCCTGGGGTTCTGTAGCCTGAAATTAAGAGATGGCGCTTACAGGAGTTGTGCTGCTTGAAAGCAGACATTGGCAGTATAGCTGAGTTCAGTAGCCTGAGTGTAGAGAGAAGCAGTTGATGGGAGTTGCGCAGCCTGTGTATAGAAGACGCAGCTTACGGGAGTTCTGTCACCAGCGTGTAGAAAGAGACAGCTTACGGGAGTTCTGTAGCCTGAGTGTAGGAGACATTGCATGTCAGAGTTCTATAAACTGGGTGTAGGAGACGCAGCTTACAGAAGTTCTGTATCCTGGGGGTAGGGAAACGCAGTATACCTGAGTTCTGTACCCTGAGTGTAGAGAGAAGCAGTTGATGGGCATTCTCTAGTCAGCATGTAGGAGACACAGCTTATGGGAGTTCTGTAGCTTGGGAGTCGGCATCCGCAGTATCCTGGGGTTCTGTAGCCTGAAATTAAGAGATGGAGCTTACAGGAGTTGTGCTGCTTGAAAGCAGACATTGGCAGTATAGCTGAGTTCAGTAGCCTGAGTGTAGAGAGAAGCAGTTGATGGGAGTTGCGCAGCCTGTGTATAGAAGACGCAGCTTACGGGAGTTCTGTCACCAGCGTGTGGAAAGACACAGGTTACAGGAGTACCGTCGCCTGAGTGTAGGAGACGTTGTTTATGGGAGTTCTATAAACTGGGTGTAGGAGACGCAGCTTACAGGAAGTTCTTTAACCTGGGTGTAGGGAAAAGCAGTACACCTGAATTCTGTAACCTGCGTGCAGAGAGAAGCTTTTTTCGGGAATTCTGTCTTCAGTGTAGAGGAGACATTGCTTACAGGAATTTTGTTCATGGGAGTAGGTGTACGCAGTGTACTGGTGTTCTGTAGCCTGAATGTAAGAGATTCAGCTTACAGGAGTTCGGCCGCTTGATAGCAGGCGTTCACAGTATGCCTGAGTTCTGTAGCCTGAGTGAAGAGAGAAAAGCAGTTTACGGGAGCTGTGCAGCCTGAGTATAGAAGACACAGCTTACAGAAGTTCTGTAACCTGGATGTAGGGAAACGCAGTATACCCGAGTTCTGTACCCTGAGTGTAGAGAGAAGCAGTTGATGGGAGTTGTGCAGCCTGTGTATAGAAGACGCAGCTTACGGGAGTTCTGTCACCAGCGTGTGGAAAGACACAGCTTACGGGAGTTCTGTAGCCTGAGTGTAGGAGACATTGCTTGTCAGAGTTCTATAAACTGGGTGTAGGAGACGCAGCTTACAGAAGTTCTGTATCCTGGGGGTAGGGAAACGCAGTATACCTGAGTTCTGTAACCTGAGTGTAGAGAGAAGGAATTGACAGGAATTCTCTAGTCAGCATGTAGGAGACACAGCTTACGGGAGTTTTGTCGCATGGGAGTAGGCATACACAGTACACTGGGGTTCTGTAGCCTGAAATTAGGAGATTGAGCTTACAGGAGTTCTGCTGCTTGATAGCAGGCATTGGCAGTATAGCTGAGTTCAGTAGCCTGAGGTAGAGAGAAGCAGCTTATGGGAGCTCTGTAGCCTGAGTGTAGGAGACACATCGTACAGGAGTTCTGTAGCTTGGGATTAGGCATAGGCAGTATAAGGGGCTTCTGTAGCCTGAGGGTAGGAGATGTAGCTTCCAGGAGTTCTGTTGCTCGGCAGTAGACGTATGCAGTGCGTGAGGGTTCTGTAGCCTGAGTGTAGGAGACGCAACCTACCGGAGTCCTGTAGCTTGGAAGTAGGCCTACGCAGTATACTGGAGTTCTGTAGCCTGAATGTAGGAGCTGCAGCTTACAGGTTCTGCAACTTGATAGCAGGCTTTCACAGTATACCTGTGTTCTGTAGCCTGTGTGTAGAGAAAAGCAGTTTACGGGAGCTGTGCAGCCTGAGTATAGAAGACGCAGCTTACAGAAGTTCTGTAACCTGGATGTAGGGAAACGCAGTATACCCGAGTTCTGTACCCTGAGTGTAGAGAGAAGCAGTTGATGGGAGTTGTGCAGCCTGTGTATAGAAGACGCAGCTTACGGGAGTTCTGTCACCAGCGTGTGGAAAGACACAGCTTACGGGAGTTCTGTAGCCTGAGTGTAGGAGACATTGCTTGTCAGAGTTCTATAAACTGGGTGTAGGAGACGCAGCTTACAGAAGTTCTGTATCCTGGGGGTAGGGAAACGCAGTATACCTGAGTTCTGTAACCTGAGTGTAGAGAGAAGGAATTGACAGGAATTCTCTAGTCAGCATGTAGGAGACACAGCTTACGGAGTTCTGTAGCTTGGGAGTCGGCATCCACAGTATCCTGGGGTTCTGTAGCCTGAAATTAAGAGATGGAGCTTACAGGAGTTGTGCTGCTTGAAAGCAGACATTGGCAGTATAGCTGAGTTCAGTAGCCTGAGTGTAGAGAGAAGCAGTTGATGGGAGTTGCACAGCCTGTGTATAGAAGACGCAGCTTACGGGAGTTCTGTCACCAGCGTGTGGAAAGACACAGGTTACAGGAGTACCGTCGGCTGAGTGTAGGAGACGTTGTTTATGGGAGTTCTATAAACTGGGTGTAGGAGACGCAGCTTACAGGAAGTTCTTTAACCTGGGTGTAGGGAAAAGCAGTACACCTGAATTCTGTAACCTGCGTGCAGAGAGAAGCTTTTTTCGGGAATTCTGTCGTCAGTGTAGAGGAGACATTGCTTACAGGAATTTTGTTCATGGGAGTAGGTGTACGCAGTGTACTGGTGTTCTGTAGCCTGAATGTAAGAGATTCAGCTTACAGGAGTTCGGCCGCTTGATAGCAGGCGTTCACAGTATGCCTGAGTTCTGTAGCCTGAGTGAAGAGAGAAAAGCAGTTTACGGGAGCTGTGCAGCCTGAGTATAGAAGACGCAGCTTACAGAAGTTCTGTAACCTGGATGTAGGGAAACGCAGTATACCCGAGTTCTGTACCCTGAGTGTAGAGAGAAGCAGTTGATGGGAGTTGTGCAGCCTGTGTATAGAAGACGCAGCTTACGGGAGTTCTGTCACCAGCGTGTGGAAAGACACAGCTTACGGGAGTTCTGTAGCCTGAGTGTAGGAGACATTGCTTGTCAGAGTTCTATAAACTGGGTGTAGGAGACGCAGCTTACAGAAGTTCTGTATCCTGGGGGTAGGGAAACGCAGTATACCTGAGTTCTGTAACCTGAGTGTAGAGAGAAGGAATTGACAGGAATTCTCTAGTCAGCGTGTAGGAGACACAGCTTACGGGAGTTTTGTCGCATGGGAGTAGGCATACACAGTACACTGGGGTTCTGTAGCCTGAAATTAGGAGATTGAGCTTACAGGAGTTGTGCTGCTTGATAGCAGGCATTGGCAGTATAGCTGAGTTCAGTAGCCTGAGGTAGAGAGAAGCAGCTTATGGGAGCTCTGTAGCCTGAGTGTAGGAGACACATCGTACAGGAGTTCTGTAGCTTGGGATTAGGCATAGGCAGTATAAGGGGCTTCTGTAGCCTGAGGGTAGGAGATGTAGCTTCCAGGAGTTCTGTTGCTCGGCAGTAGACGTATGCAGTGCGTGAGGGTTCTGTAGCCTGAGTGTAGGAGACGCAACCTACCGGAGTCCTGTAGCTTGGAAGTAGGCCTACGCAGTATACTGGAGTTCTGTAGCCTGAATGTAGGAGCTGCAGCTTACAGGTTCTGCAACTTGATAGCAGGCGTTCACAGTATACCTGTGTTCTGTAGCCTGTGTGTAGAGAAAAGCAGTTTACGGGAGCTGTGCAGCCTGAGTATAGAAGACGCAGCTTACAGAAGTTCTGTAACCTGGATGTAGGGAAACGCAGTATACCCGAGTTCTGTACCCTGAGTGTAGAGAGAAGCAGTTGATGGGCATTCTCTAGTCAGCATGTAGGAGACACAGCTTATGGGAGTTCTGTAGCTTGGGAGTCGGCATCCGCAGTATCCTGGGGTTCTGTAGCCTGAAATTAAGAGATGGAGCTTACAGGAGTTGTGCTGCTTGAAAGCAGACATTGGCAGTATAGCTGAGTTCAGTAGCCTGAGTGTAGAGAGAAGCAGTTGATGGGAGTTGCGCAGCCTGTGTATAGAAGACGCAGCTTACGGGAGTTCTGTCACCAGCGTGTAGAAAGAGACAGCTTACGGGAGTTCTGTAGCCTGAGTGTAGGAGACATTGCATGTCAGAGTTCTATAAACTGGGTGTAGGAGACGCAGCTTACAGAAGTTCTGTATCCTGGGTGTAGGGAAACGCAGTATACCTGAGTTCTGTACCCTGAGTGTAGAGAGAAGCAGTTGATGGGCATTCTCTAGTCAGCATGTAGGAGACACAGCTTATGGGAGTTCTGTAGCTTGGGAGTCGGCATCCGCAGTATCCTGGGGTTCTGTAGCCTGAAATTAAGAGATGGAGCTTACAGGAGTTGTGCTGCTTGAAAGCAGACATTGGCAGTATAGCTGAGTTCAGTAGCCTGAGTGTAGAGAGAAGCAGTTGATGGGAGTTGCGCAGCCTGTGTATAGAAGACGCAGCTTACGGGAGTTCTGTCACCAGCGTGTGGAAAGACACAGGTTACAGGAGTACCGTCGCCTGAGTGTAGGAGACGTTGTTTATGGGAGTTCTATAAACTGGGTGTAGGAGACGCAGCTTACAGGAAGTTCTTTAACCTGGGTGTAGGGAAAAGCAGTACACCTGAATTCTGTAACCTGCGTGCAGAGAGAAGCTTTTTTCGGGAATTCTGTCTTCAGTGTAGAGGAGACATTGCTTACAGGAATTTTGTTCATGGGAGTAGGTGTACGCAGTGTACTGGTGTTCTGTAGCCTGAATGTAAGAGATTCAGCTTACAGGAGTTCGGCCGCTTGATAGCAGGCGTTCACAGTATGCCTGAGTTCTGTAGCCTGAGTGAAGAGAGAAAAGCAGTTTACGGGAGCTGTGCAGCCTGAGTATAGAAGACACAGCTTACAGAAGTTCTGTAACCTGGATGTAGGGAAACGCAGTATACCCGAGTTCTGTACCCTGAGTGTAGAGAGAAGCAGTTGATGGGAGTTGTGCAGCCTGTGTATAGAAGACGCAGCTTACGGGAGTTCTGTCACCAGCGTGTGGAAAGACACAGCTTACGGGAGTTCTGTAGCCTGAGTGTAGGAGACATTGCTTGTCAGAGTTCTATAAACTGGGTGTAGGAGACGCAGCTTACAGAAGTTCTGTATCCTGGGGGTAGGGAAACGCAGTATACCTGAGTTCTGTAACCTGAGTGTAGAGAGAAGGAATTGACAGGAATTCTCTAGTCAGCATGAAGGAGACACAGCTTACGGGAGTTTTGTCGCATGGGAGTAGGCATACACAGTACACTGGGGTTCTGTAGCCTGAAATTAGGAGATTGAGCTTACAGGAGTTCTGCTGCTTGATAGCAGGCATTGGCAGTATAGCTGAGTTCAGTAGCCTGAGGTAGAGAGAAGCAGCTTATGGGAGCTCTGTAGCCTGAGTGTAGGAGACACATCGTACAGGAGTTCTGTAGCTTGGGATTAGGCATAGGCAGTATAAGGGGCTTCTGTAGCCTGAGGGTAGGAGATGTAGCTTCCAGGAGTTCTGTTGCTCGGCAGTAGACGTATGCAGTGCGTGAGGGTTCTGTAGCCTGAGTGTAGGAGACGCAACCTACCAGAGTCCTGTAGCTTGGAAGTAGGCCTACGCAGTATACTGGAGTTCTGTAGCCTGAATGTAGGAGCTGCAGCTTACAGGTTCTGCAACTTGATAGCAGGCTTTCACAGTATACCTGTGTTCTGTAGCCTGTGTGTAGAGAAAAGCAGTTTACGGGAGCTGTGCAGCCTGAGTATAGAAGACGCAGCTTACAGAAGTTCTGTAACCTGGATGTAGGGAAACGCAGTATACCCGAGTTCTGTACCCTGAGTGTAGAGAGAAGCAGTTGATGGGAGTTGTGCAGCCTGTGTATAGAAGACGCAGCTTACGGGAGTTCTGTCACCAGCGTGTAGAAAGTCACAGCTTACGGGAGTTCTGTAGCCTGAGTGTAGGAGACATTGCTTATCAGAGTTCTATAAACTGGGTGTAGGAGACGCAGCTTACAGAAGTTCTGTATCCTGGGGGTAGGGAAACGCAGTATACCTGAGTTCTGTAACCTGAGTGTAGAGAGAAGGAATTGACAGGAATTCTCTAGTCAGCATGTAGGAGACACAGCTTACGGAGTTCTGTAGCTTGGGAGTCGGCATCCACAGTATCCTGGGGTTCTGTAGCCTGAAATTAAGAGATGGAGCTTACAGGAGTTGTGCTGCTTGAAAGCAGACATTGGCAGTATAGCTGAGTTCAGTAGCCTGAGTGTAGAGAGAAGCAGTTGATGGGAGTTGCGCAGCCTGTGTATAGAAGAAGCAGCTTACGGGAGTTCTGTCACCAGCGTGTGGAAAGACACAGGTTACAGGAGTACCGTCGCCTGAGTGTAGGAGACGTTGTTTATGGGAGTTCTATAAACTGGGTGTAGGAGACGCAGCTTACAGGAAGTTCTTTAACCTGGGTGTAGGGAAGGGCAGTACACCTGAATTCTGTAAGCTGCGTGCAGAGAGAAGCTTTTTTTGAGAATTCTGTCGTCAGCGTAAAGGAGACATTGCTTACGGGAATTTTGTTCATGGGAGTAGGTGTACGCAGTGTACTGGTGTTCTGTAGCCTGAATGTAAGAGATTCAGCTTACAGGAGTTCGGCCGCTTGAAAGCAGGCGTTCACAGTATGCCTGAGTTCTGTAGCCTGAGTGAAGAGAGAAAAGCAGTTTACGGGAGCTGTGCAGCCTGAGTATAGAAGACGCAGCTTACAGAAGTTCTGTAACCTGGATGTAGGGAAACGCAGTATACCCGAGTTCTGTACCCTGAGTGTAGAGAGAAGCAGTTGATGGGAGTTGTGCAGCCTGTGTATAGAAGACGCAGCTTACGGGAGTTCTGTCACCAGCGTGTGGAAAGACACAGCTTACGGGAGTTCTGTAGCCTGAGTGTAGGAGACATTGCTTGTCAGAGTTCTATAAACTGGGTGTAGGAGACGCAGCTTACAGAAGTTCTGTATCCTGGGGGTAGGGAAACGCAGTATACCTGAGTTCTGTAACCTGAGTGTAGAGAGAAGGAATTGACAGGAATTCTCTAGTCAGCGTGTAGGAGACACAGCTTACGGGAGTTTTGTCGCATGGGAGTAGGCATACACAGTACACTGGGGTTCTGTAGCCTGAAATTAGGAGATTGAGCTTACAGGAGTTCTGCTGCTTGATAGCAGGCATTGGCAGTATAGCTGAGTTCAGTAGCCTGAGGTAGAGAGAAGCAGCTTATGGGAGCTCTGTAGCCTGAGTGTAGGAGACACATCGTACAGGAGTTCTGTAGCTTGGGATTAGGCATAGGCAGTATAAGGGGCTTCTGTAGCCTGAGGGTAGGAGATGTAGCTTCCAGGAGTTCTGTTGCTCGGCAGTAGACGTATGCAGTGCGTGAGGGTTCTGTAGCCTGAGTGTAGGAGACGCAACCTACCGGAGTCCTGTAGCTTGGAAGTAGGCCTACGCAGTATACTGGAGTTCTGTAGCCTGAATGTAGGAGCTGCAGCTTACAGGTTCTGCAACTTGATAGCAGGCTTTCACAGTATACCTGTGTTCTGTAGCCTGTGTGTAGAGAAAAGCAGTTTACGGGAGCTGTGCAGCCTGAGTATAGAAGACGCAGCTTACAGAAGTTCTGTAACCTGGATGTAGGGAAACGCAGTATACCCGAGTTCTGTACCCTGAGTGTAGAGAGAAGCAGTTGATGGGAGTTGTGCAGCCTGTGTATAGAAGACGCAGCTTACGGGAGTTCTGTCACCAGCGTGTAGAAAGACACAGCTTACGGGAGTTCTGTAGCCTGAGTGTAGGAGACATTGCTTGTCAGAGTTCTATAAACTGGGTGTAGGAGACGCAGCTTACAGAAGTTCTGTATCCTGGGGGTAGGGAAACGCAGTATACCTGAGTTCTGTAACCTGAGTGTAGAGAGAAGGAATTGACAGGAATTCTCTAGTCAGCATGTAGGAGACACAGCTTACGGAGTTCTGTAGCTTGGGAGTCGGCATCCACAGTATCCTGGGGTTCTGTAGCCTGAAATTAAGAGATGGAGCTTACAGGAGTTGTGCTGCTTGAAAGCAGACATTGGCAGTATAGCTGAGTTCAGTAGCCTGAGTGTAGAGAGAAGCAGTTGATGGGAGTTGCGCAGCCTGTGTATAGAAGACGCAGCTTACGGGAGTTCTGTCACCAGCGTGTGGAAAGACACAGGTTACAGGAGTACCGTCGCCTGAGTGTAGGAGACGTTGTTTATGGGAGTTCTATAAACTGGGTGTAGGAGACGCAGCTTACAGGAAGTTCTTTAACCTGGGTGTAGGGAAAAGCAGTACACCTGAATTCTGTAACCTGCGTGCAGAGAGAAGCTTTTTTCGGGAATTCTGTCATCAGTGTAGAGGAGACATTGCTTACGGGAATTTTGTTCATGGGAGTAGGTGTACGCAGTGTACTGGTGTTCTGTAGCCTGAATGTAAGAGATTCAGCTTACAGGAGTTCGGCTGCTTGAAAGCAGGCGTTCACAGTATGCCTGAGTTCTGTAGCCTGAGTGAAGAGAGAAAAGCAGTTTACGGGAGCTGTGCAGCCTGAGTATAGAAGACGCAGCTTACAGAAGTTCTGTAACCTGGATGTAGGGAAACGCAGTATACCCGAGTTCTGTACCCTGAGTGTAGAGAGAAGCAGTTGATGGGAGTTGTGCAGCCTGTGTATAGAAGACGCAGCTTACGGGAGTTCTGTCACCAGCGTGTGGAAAGACACAGCTTACGGGAGTTCTGTAGCCTGAGTGTAGGAGACATTGCTTGTCAGAGTTCTATAAACTGGGTGTAGGAGACGCAGCTTACAGAAGTTCTGTATCCTGGGGGTAGGGAAACGCAGTATACCTGAGTTCTGTAACCTGAGTGTAGAGAGAAGGAATTGACAGGAATTCTCTAGTCAGCATGTAGGAGACACAGCTTACGGGAGTTTTGTCGCATGGGAGTAGGCATACACAGTACACTGGGGTTCTGTAGCCTGAAATTAGGAGATTGAGCTTACAGGAGTTCTGCTGCTTGATAGCAGGCATTGGCAGTATAGCTGAGTTCAGTAGCCTGAGGTAGAGAGAAGCAGCTTATGGGAGCTCTGTAGCCTGAGTGTAGGAGACACATCGTACAGGAGTTCTGTAGCTTGGGATTAGGCATAGGCAGTATAAGGGGCTTCTGTAGCCTGAGGGTAGGAGATGTAGCTTCCAGGAGTTCTGTTGCTCGGCAGTAGACGTATGCAGTGCGTGAGGGTTCTGTAGCCTGAGTGTAGGAGACGCAACCTACCGGAGTCCTGTAGCTTGGAAGTAGGCCTACGCAGTATACTGGAGTTCTGTAGCCTGAATGTAGGAGCTGCAGCTTACAGGTTCTGCAACTTGATAGCAGGCTTTCACAGTATACCTGTGTTCTGTAGCCTGAGTGAAGAGAGAAAAGCAGTTTACGGGAGCTGTGCAGCCTGAGTATAGAAGACGCAGCTTACAGAAGTTCTGTAACCTGGATGTAGGGAAACGCAGTATACCCGAGTTCTGTACCCTGAGTGTAGAGAGAAGCAGTTGATGGGAGTTGTGCAGCCTGTGTATAGAAGACGCAGCTTACGGGAGTTCTGTCACCAGCGTGTAGAAAGACACAGATTACGGGAGTTCTGTAGCCTGAGTGTAGGAGACATTGCTTGTCAGAGTTCTATAAACTGGGTGTAGGAGACGCAGCTTACAGAAGTTCTGTATCCTGGGGGTAGGGAAACGCAGTATACCTGAGTTCTGTAACCTGAGTGTAGAGAGAAGGAATTGACAGGAATTCTCTAGTCAGCATGTAGGAGACACAGCTTACGGAGTTCTGTAGCTTGGGAGTCGGCATCCACAGTATCCTGGGGTTCTGTAGCCTGAAATTAAGAGATGGAGCTTACAGGAGTTGTGCTGCTTGAAAGCAGACATTGGCAGTATAGCTGAGTTCAGTAGCCTGAGTGTAGAGAGAAGCAGTTGATGGGAGTTGCACAGCCTGTGTATAGAAGACGCAGCTTACGGGAGTTCTGTCACCAGCGTGTGGAAAGACACAGGTTACAGGAGTACCGTCGCCTGAGTGTAGGAGACGTTGTTTATGGGAGTTCTATAAACTGGGTGTAGGAGACGCAGCTTACAGGAAGTTCTTTAACCTGGGTGTAGGGAAAAGCAGTACACCTGAATTCTGTAACCTGCGTGCAGAGAGAAGCTTTTTTCGGGAATTCTGTCGTCAGTGTAGAGGAGACATTGCTTACAGGAATTTTGTTCATGGGAGTAGGTGTACGCAGTGTACTGGTGTTCTGTAGCCTGAATGTAAGAGATTCAGCTTACAGGAGTTCG